>NW_015546118.1:1586660-1588869 GCF_001515605.1 Sinocyclocheilus anshuiensis | reverse complement strand
ACTCTGAAGTTATTCACATCCACAGCTGAAGAAGGCAGTACAACTGGGGAAACAAACAGTCCAGCAGGAAGTGGATCAACAGACAAGGTTTCAATGAGAAAGATATCTTTCCTCAAGGGTTTATTGGACTTGACTTTGCATACAGCATTCCGCTCACCACAGGATGGGACATTGAAAGTTCCTGGGCCTTCCCATTTCACTTGGCCTTCAGGGCGATCAGCAGCCGGAATTTGGCAGTTGTGATGGGTTTGAATTCTTAGAGACTGGGCGCTGTTTGTGACGTTAGTAGTCCCATTACAAGCTGTCAATCGCTGAAAGAAGCTGGCATTTGTTCCGATGATTACTGGGAACTGTGGCGGGCCTTGGGGGTCTGGGCAGACTAAAGCAAGGATAGCTATTGTCTCTACAGCACCAGTGACCGTAACAGGGAACGAAACATCAATGACAATGCATCCTTTGTAGGGATAATTGGATGAGCTAAGACCCCAGATAGATAAACCAGCAAGAGGATGGATGGGCACATTTGGCAGGTTTCGTGAATACCAGGATTCGAAAACAATGGTGACATGAGCCCAGCTGTCCCACAGAGCCTGGCACGGATGTCCACCAATCTTTACTGCAACGGTCGAGGCTGGTCCCACTAATCCCTTGAGAAGACCATTTGGCTCACAGGTGTGTACATGACTGTTTTTGGAAAAACAGGCTTGATCTCCAGATGGGCTTCTGTTGTTTGGATCAGTCCTCATTCCTTTAGCTTTCCTTAAGGAGCGGACTAGCTTATTGATCACTTGGGTGGCATTTTCAGGGGCTTGACACTTTGTAGCAATGTGTCCGTCCTCTCCGCACCGGTAACAAAAGTAATCTTCCTTGTTCCTTGAAAGCTTGTGTCGCGTCGGATCTGGAGCAGATTGTTGTGGTAACTGAGCATGACTCGATGAACTACTTTGACCGACGTTCATTACAGCTAGCTGTTGTTGCAACTGATGTACTTGTTTCCTCAAATCTTGAACTTCAAATTCCTTTGTTACCTCTTGTTGCTCTGCGGGGCTTTTATGTTGTGGCTTCGTTCTGGATTCTAGCATCAAGGATGAAGCAGGTAAGCTATTTGAACAGTCGCCTTTGAGCTGGGTCCTCAGTTCTTTAATTTCCGCTTTAAGTTCTCTTACAAATGCTGGACGGAATTTTTCCTCATCCTGAAAGTGTATGGGCTTTGCTGTGGCTGTGATCTTGCATCGAGCGGCTTCAGTTTCTTCAGCCTCACGGACCTCATTCAGAAGGCTCAGGAAAGTGGGTGGGTGTTCCTTCCGCTCTCTTAGCCTCAACTGCAGAAGCATCATGTCAGATTCAACAGCTCCACGAATCAGTTGTTCCACTCTAGCCTTGTCAACATGTACTGGAGACAGTCCACCTTTTTGAACGACTTTAGTCAGTGATTTCTCCATCCTTCTCAGGAAATCAGAAAGTGACTCTCTAGGACACTGTCTAAGAAGCCGAAAAGCAAAATACAAGTCTTCTCCAGACTCCGAGGACCCGAAAGTACTTTCCAGCGCTTCAAGGTACTGCAGCGCGCTAGCATCAGGGCTGGACATACGGACAGCTTTAATGATTTCCAGGGCTGGTCCCTTTAAGCTTTCAACCACCCTTCTTCGTTTTTCCTTCTCAGAGCACTCACATTCGGTTATCATCATTTTAGCTTGCTCGATCCAATGATCCATGGTTTCTTCTCCTGCGGGTGTCGGAACAGTACCAGAGAATGTACATAAACGACGGTAGGCATTGCTGTCATTTTGTGGCCTTACCATTTTGTCTAGGATCTCACCCACTGCACGAATGATTGACTCAGGGGAACTGGGATTTGAACTCAGCGGGGGAAACAGAGCTTGTAGATCAGTCATAGACTTCCCTTCATCCCTAAGAAACTCAGAGAGTTTGTCGGCAAATCCTGCTGGAGCAGCAGTGGTTGAGTCTCTTTCAGCAGCCATAAGTATCATCCAGGTCTCCTCCTCATCTGTAGGTCGTAGTTCCATATGGCAGCGTGTGGGGTCTAAAGCCTCTCTGCATTCACACAGCACTAGTAGTGTAGTTGGAGTGGCCCCACATTTTGTGTCTCGAACACGGACTCTTCCAAAGACTTTCACACTCTCTGCCACTTCTTCAATGCGTGCAATCTCTGTGTTTCTTGGTACACCAGTCAGCAGCAAGGCGTGAG
>NW_015546118.1:1581886-1583607 GCF_001515605.1 Sinocyclocheilus anshuiensis | reverse complement strand
GTCCTTACCATTTTGTCTAGTATCTCACACGAATGACGAATGATTGACTCAGGGGAACTGGGATTTGAACTCAGCGGGGGAAACAGAGCTTGTAGATAGACTTCCCACTTCCCTTCATCCCTAAGAAACTCAGAGAGTTTGTCGGCAAATCCTGCTGGAGCAGCAGTGGTTGAGTCTCTTTCAACAGCCATAAGTATCATCCAGGTCTCCTCCTCATCTGTAGGTCGTAGTTCCATAGGGCAGCGTGTGGGGTCTACAGCCTCTCTGCATTCACACAGCACTAGTAGTGTAGTTGGAGTGGCCCCACATTTTGTGTCTCGAACACAGACTCTTCCAAAGACTTTCACACTCTCTGCCACTTCTTCAATGCGTGCAATCTCTGTGTTTCTTGGTACACCAGTCAGTAGCAAGGCGTGAGCTGGATCGATCCAGGCCTCTCTGCACCAGTCAGCTAGTTCACTTTGAAGAAGAGGGTTACTTCTGCGAGACATATTTCAACAGGAAGCAGTTAAATGCCAGAAAGTGTCAGTTTTTCTTAGGTATCAGCTTAAAGAGTATTGACGTGTTTATTTCTCTCTTCTCTTAGGGTACCAGAGAGGGGAATATGAATCCCGGACGAGCCCCCACTTTGTGTAGCGCCCCCTGCCCTCTTAGGCTGGCCTGGCCTAAGCTCTGTAGGGTGGAGCACCGGGTTCCTTTAATAGGTGTCTCTCGACTATAACCCTAGACCCCTATTCTGATACCACTGTTTAGACATATGAACTTCACTGATAATAAATAAACTGATAAGGTTGTACATCAAAGGGGATTTATTTATAAAACAGTAAAAAAGGAAATGAGAGAAAATAAAGTATATAGTTATATGTATATATTATTAGTATAACTGTATAAACATCAAATAGAATAATCAGCGGAGATATTCTAGTAATAACCAATAGGTAAATTCAATATGAATACGTACAGATATTAATACTCAATGTACAATATAAATACACAAATTGAAATAAACAATGTATCCCCTAGGGAAATGTACCCACTCAATGAGTTTCAAATAACTTTTTAACGTGCCTCCCTTAGGATGCACTTTGTACTCACTCCCTAACTCATAAAGAGTAAATTCACAGTGAAATATTAAATTCAGTAACTCACTTAATACCCAGTGCACTGCTATAACCAAATTATAAAGTCTCACAGTGAATATTTCCCAACCAGAGGGTATAAAGTAACACTTTTCACTGTCTTATGAACTGTGACTGTAAAATGGTAATACGATTTCAATAGACAGAATATAAACCAACGTGGGCCCACTCACACACATAAACACACTCACACACCACCCCGATGCAGGCCTGAGACGTTGCTTGTGTGCGTAGGGGCCTTTGAAACTGCAAATTGGCCTCTTCGCTCTTCAGTGAGCAAAATAAAACCAATAGAATGTACCTGCGTTCTATAAGCAGCCCGGATACTCTCTCGTGTCCGGCTACACAATCCTCCACGAACAGCCGTCCGTCCCCCCAATGCCGGAGGAACACCCAACACTCCTGGTGGCTGGGTGCGGTTTCCAAATGAAATACAAAACTTTCTCTCATCTGAAAAGAGGACTTTGGTCCAGTTCTTCTTCTCCTTAGCCCAGGTAAGTTGAACTCTGACGTTGTCTGTGGTTCAGGAGTGGCTTAACAAGAGGAATACGACAACTGTAGCCAAATTCCTTGACACGTCTG
>NW_015546118.1:1579586-1581671 GCF_001515605.1 Sinocyclocheilus anshuiensis | reverse complement strand
TTTTTGTGAATTGTTGGCCTTCTGGAAAGTGTTTATTTACTGTACATGTACTCAATACTTGGTAGGGGCTTCTTTTGCTTTAATTACTGCCTCAATTCGGCGTGGCATGGATGTGATCAGTTTGTGGCACTGCTGAGGTGGTTTGGAAGCCCAGGTTTCTTTGACAGTGGCCTTCTTCAGCTCATCTGCATTTTTTGGTTTCTTGTTTCTCATTTTCCTCTTGACAGTACCCCATAGATTCTCTATGGGGTTCATGTCTGGTGAGTTTGCTGGTCAGTCAAGCACACCAACACCATGGTCGTTTAACCAACTTTTGGTGCTTTTGGTGTGGGCAGGTGCCAAATCCTGCTGGGAAATGAAATCAGCATCTTCAAAAAGTTGGTCAGCAGAAGGAAGCATGAAGTGCTCCAAATTTTCTTGGTAAACGGGTGCAGTGACTTTGGTTTTCAAAAAACACAATGGACCAATACCAGCAGATGACATTGCACCCCAAATCATCACAGACTGTGGAAACTTAACACTGGACTTCAAGCAACTTGGGCTATGAGCTTCTCCACCCTTCCTCCAGACTCTAGGACCTTGGTTTCCAAATGAAATACAAAACTTGCTCTCATCTGAAAAGAGGATTTTGGACCACTGGGCAACAGTCCAGTTCTTCTTCTCCTTAGCCCAGGTCAGACGCCTCTGACGTTGTCTGTGGTTCAGGAGTGGCTTAACAAGAGGAATACGACAACTGTAGCCAAATTCCTTGACACGTCTGTGTGTGGTGGCTCTTGATGCCTTGACCCCAGCCTCAGTCCATTCCTTGTGAAGTTCACTCAAATTCTTGAATCGATTTTGCTTGACAATCCTCATAAGGCTGCGGTTCTCTCGGTTGGTTGTGCATCTTTTTCTTCCACACCTTTTCCTTCCACTCAACTTTCTGTTAACATGCTTGGATACAGCACTCTGTGAACAGCCAGCTTCTTTGGCAATGAATGTTTGTGGCTTACCCTCCTTGTGAAGGGTGTCAATGATTGTCTTCTGGACAACTGTCAGATCAGCAGTCTTCCCCATGATTGTGTAGCCTAGTGAACCAAACTGAGAGACCATTTTGAAGGCTCAGGAAAACTTTTCAGGTGTTTTGAGCTGATTGGCTGATTGGCATGTCACCATATTCTAATTTGTTGAGATAGTGAATTGGTGGGTTTTTGTTAAATGTGAGCCAAAATCATCACAATTAAAAGAACCAAAGACTTAAACTACTTCAGTCTGTGTGCATGTAATTTATTTAATACACGAGTTTCACAATTTGAGTTGAATTACTGAAATAAATGAACTTTTCCACGACATTCTAATTTATAGAGATGCACCTGTATGTCCTTTTAGCAGCGGAGACATTAGCAGAGAATGAAGAGAGGAGTGATCGATATACATTAAGGTCAGTAGGATTTTGTGATTTGCGCCATACTCTTTCTGCAGCTCTGAGCTTAGAACGATGCTCACGGAGAACATCAGATAGCCAAGGGGCAGAAGAGGTGGTACGGGCTGGCCTGGAAGACAAGGGGCAGACAGTGTCTAAACAAGATGTAAAAGTGGAGCAGAAAGTATCAATAGCACTGTTAACATCAAGAGATGATAACTGTTCAGGGGAAGGAAGCAAAGATGAAACCATAGCAGATAGCCGGGAGGGTGAGAGTGAGCCTAGGTTACGTCGAAAAGTGACATGTGTAGGAGTATGTGTTGTGTCAGGAACCATGTTGAGGTTAAGCGTGAGGAGGAAGTGATCCGAGGTGTGCAGTGGCGTAACTAGCACATGATCAGTGGAGCAGTGTAGTGTGTAAATAAGGCCCAGTTGGTTCCCTGATTTGTGAGTAGCCCTAGTTAACACTCGCTCGAGATCAAAAGAGGCAAGCAGAGTGTGGAAGTCTGCAGCCTGAGGTTTATCTAGGTGGATGTTGAAGTCTCCAAGCGTAACTAGGGGAGTACCATCCTCAGGACAGTTTGAGAGCAGCAGATCTAATTCTTCCACAAAGTTATCTGGTGGTCCTGGGGGTCGATAAACAACTATAAAATGGATTTTAAGAGGGTGGGTAATAGTGGCTG
>NW_015546118.1:1574210-1578213 GCF_001515605.1 Sinocyclocheilus anshuiensis | reverse complement strand
CATGTGTAGGGGTATGTGTTGTGTCAGGAACCATGTTGAGGTTAAGAGTGAGGAGGAAGTGATCCGAGGTGTGCAGTGGCGTAACTAGCACATGATCAGTGGAGCAGTGTAGTGTGTAAATAAGGCCCAGTTGGTTCCCTGATTTGTGAGTAGCCCTAGTTAACACTCGCTCGAGATCAAAAGAGGCAAGCAGAGTGTGGAAGTCTGCAGCCTGAAGGTGGATGTGGTGGATGTTGAAGTCTCCAAGCGTAACTAGGGGAGTACCATCCTCAGGACAGTTTGAGACTAATTCTTCTAATTCTTCCACAAAGTTATCTGGTGGTCCTGGGGGTCGATAAACAACTATAAAATGGATTTTAAGAGGGTGGGTAATAGTGGCTGAATGTCATTCAAAGGAGCTGTTGATACTCAGAGATGGTAAAGGATTAAATTTCCAATCATTAGAGATAAGCAGACCAGTACCTCCACCTCTTCCAGTCAGACGGGGGGAGTGGGAAAAAGAGAAATTATTTGAGAGTGCTGCAGGTGTAGCATTGTCCTCTGGTTTGATCCACGTCTCTGTCAGGGCCATGAGGTTTAGTCTTGAATGACTTGTAATAGAAGTAATAAAATCTGCTTTGTTTACAGCAGACTGGCAATTCCAGAGACCAATAGAAAAGGAAAATAGTGTATTAGGAGACATAGGCAAAGTGCGCAGGTTGTTAGGATTGTGCTGCCTACAGTGTGTGATGCATGGTTTGCGAGTGGTAGTGATAGTAGGGATCTGGAAACACATAGTAAGAACTGGTTATAAAAACTGAAAACAGAAGGGAAACAAGTAGTAGGAAAGAGAATGATTCAAAAGAGATACTTAAGGCCCTTGCAGGTGTCCCTGCTCGGTGGAGTCGAACAGTAGAGTCGATGGTCTTTGCACTCTTCGGTCTTCACACGAGGGCTGCCATGGTATACTAAGCTTTTTTTATTCATCTAACAAAACTCAAATTGAATTCAGCTGCACACACTTTCCTGTTTATCACAACAAATGGCCAAGCAACGCGCACGACACTGACAAGGTACACGATACAGTACGAGACCAAACTCGATTTCAGCACGTCTCCACACAGTAAACAAAACAAGTGTTTCCTAGCAACGACAACTGCGCTAAACACTGAGACAAGAAATAAATACACTTACAAGCTGCTTTTAACTTCTGCTGATTGACTGCTTCTCACAAAGAGTATTTCTTTACACTGTGTTTTGCTGGCGCTTGAACACACTTTCCTGTTTATCACAACAAATGGCCAAGCAAAGCGCACGACACTGACAAGGTACGCGATACAGTCCGAGACCAAACGCGATTTCAGCACATCTCCACACAGTAAACAAAACAAGCGTTTCCTAGCAACGACAACTGCGCTAAACACTGAGACAAAAAATAAATACACTTACGAGCTGCTTTTAACTTCTGCTGATTGACTGCTTCTCTCAAAGAGTATTTCTTTACACTGTGTTCTGGTGCTTGAACACACTTTCCTGTTTATCACAACAAATGGCCAAGCAAAGCGCACGACACTGACAAGGAACGCGATACAGTACGAGACCAAACGCCATTTCAGCACGTCTCTACAGTAAACAAAACAAGCGTTTCCTAGCAACGACAACTGCGCTAAACACTGAGACAAAAAATAAATACACTTACGAGCTGCTTTTAACTTCTGTTGATTGACTGCTTCTCTCAAAGAGTATTTCTTTACACTGTGTTCTGGTGCTTGAACACACTTTCCTGTTTATCACAACAAATAGCCAAGCAAAGACTGCAGTCTTTTTATCTCTGAAAATATTTTTTTTTATAATAAACTCAAACAAGCTCAGTGCCGACTTGTGAACTGGAATGTGGAAAGGATTGTGGGTGATGTGAAGGATACTGTACACTTAATGCATCCTTCAAAATACACCAAATGGAGACCATGAAACAAAAGAAGGCTGCCTTCCAAGAATCCACCAAATGTAATGCCACTAAAATCAAGACACACGATGCCATAGAAGAACCATTTTTGGTTCCGTAAAGAACCATTCAGTCAAAGGCTCTTTAAAGAACCATCTCTTTCTTACCTTTTTATAATCTGAAGAACCTTCTTTCGCCACAAAGAACGTTTTTTGAAACAGAAAGGTTCTTCAGATGTTAAAGGTTCTTTAGTAAACCATTTTGACGAAAAAGGTTCTTCTATGGCATCGTGAAGCACCTTTATTTTTGAGAGTGTTCAATTAACACTTAGACATACCTGTAAGAACATGCTGAGGATGGAGGTGTCAGAAAAGACAATTACACAATAATGTTTTGTGAGCATTCATTAATGAAGGTAATACAGACACAATCATGCACTGTGAATTTGTCTCAATCCTCCACAATAATGAAGTGACACTACGCTGCGAGCGCATACCAGATAATGAGACAAAAACGCATACGGACGCACTCAAACCTCTCCTGATTTCAAATTTTTGTCATACACTGTTATTTTTGTTGCATATTTTAGTCGCTGTCTGGAGCCCTGCTGTGGTCTTTGTGATGTACAGAAATACGAAGGCATCTGTGGACCGATTAGCCTGGTGTGTCCTCCTCAGAGTTTTTCTCAAGAGATCCTCTGTGTTCTAAAAACACACAGATGTTGCTGAGCTAATGAGAGAGAGAAAGCAAGAGTAAAGAATTATTCATAGTACATAAATGTTGGGAACTGAGGGAAGCTTATAAAGCAACAAAAACAAGCAAATCAACCAATATTTAAAAATATTCATCACATTAATTAGACCGGAAACCAGATGCTTTATACAGCCATTATTTTTTTTTGGCACACAGAGTATAACAACTTCAGAACTAGAGTAAAACACACCTGTCAGGTCACATCCTCAGTGGAAGAGCCATGCAATCAACAATTTTACCATGCAGTGATAAATGTAAATTTCTCTTGGAAAACTTTATTTCTGGCTGTCAGATGCACACACACACACACACACACACACACACACACACACACACACACACACACACACACACACACACACAAAACTAAAAACAGCAACAATGTACACTCGTCTCTCTAGACCTAGATCTCCACAGAGGGGGAGCAGTGAGTTATGGATCAACCTCACTGTGACAATATAAGCTGTTTTATGACACCAACAAAAGCAAGGATAGAATCTGATGCACTGTATGAGTCATAAACCTGATACAGTGACACACATAGAAACAGAAACACACACACATGCACGCTGTCACTGGAGAGCAACCCCTCAGGCACAGGTCATAAATCAACGCACACATATCCACATCCTGCTGTTTCCTTAATTACTGCCTCTATTAACTGTTGTAATTAATCTCTCCTTATTTCACTCACACACAACAACTGCAACCTGCTCACCTCTATAGATGGACTGTAACATCTACTCATTTACTAAGCTCAAGTCATTGTATACAAATGGGCTTTGAATAAAAGCAGTGCCTCTATACACAGTTCAAACAGTTGTTATGTTTGTGTATGTTAGTGAGGTTTATCAGCTCCAAGTGTTTAAAAATGTCTCTATAGAAATTTTGTTGGAATAAAGTGATATGTGAAAGACGGATGTTCATTCCAGAGATAGAGGGAAAGACAATAGACATGTAGATAAGACAAAGTCAGGATCTTCTGTTGAGAGTTTAGAAGATGTGTCTGGAAGATATTTCTGAGAAGTAATTGGATTCAATTCAATTCAATTCAATTCAAGTTTATTTGTATAGTGCTTTTCACGATACAAATCGTTGCAAAGCAACTTTACAGCAAATTAAGTTTCTACAATATTTAGTGGTAGCTTATCAGTGGTGACTGTCAGTTAATGTACATATGGCAGAAATGTACGGAAAAATAAATTAAAGACGTAATCAATTAAAGACATAATCAAACAGACGATGAACACTATTAACAGCAATTATTATATGATGCAATCAAACTTATAGCAAAATTTGGTAGTTCTGTATGTTGTTTCAGGGTTG
>NW_015546118.1:1562025-1574164 GCF_001515605.1 Sinocyclocheilus anshuiensis | reverse complement strand
GTGTGTCTGAACCCCGAACGTTATCAGGAAGGCTATTCCAGAGTTTGGGAGCCAAATGCGAAAAAGCTCTACCTCCTTAGAGGACTTTGCTATCCTAGGTACTACCAAAAGTCAAAAATTTTGCGACCTTAGGGAGCGTGATGGATTGTAGCGTGGTAGAAGACTAGTTGAGATGCAGCCTTGGTCTGACGCAAGAAGCAAGTAATTTGTAATTGTAACAAGTGCAGATTCTGTGCTATGGCGGGGCCTGAAACCTGACTGAAATTCTTCATAGAGATCATTTTTTTTTGCAGGAAGGAGCACAATTGAGCAGACACAACTTTTTCTAAAATTTTAGACATAAACGGAAAATTTGAAATGGGTCTGTAATTTGCCAGTTCACTAGGATCTAGTTGTGGTTTCTTAATAAGAGGCTTACTAACCGCCAGCTTGAATGGTTTTGGGACGTGACCTAAAGACAACGACGAGTTAATAATATTGAGAAGCGGTTCTTCTGCTACAGGTAACAACTCTTTTAGTAATTTAGTGGGTACAGGATCTAACAGGCATGTTGTTGGTTTAGATGCAGTGATAAGTTTATTTAGCTCTTCCTGTCCTAGTTGTAAAGTTCTGCAGTTTACATTTTGGTGGCATTAAGAGGCATGATTTTGAGAATGCTTTTATACAGCAGTTGACATTAAGTAACTTACATTTTAGATGCAATATTGCCAGTTAATTTTTAGATCTGTCAACGAAAATAGTTCCAAATTAACCACAGCAGAACCATTGGAGCAGCAAATAATAACACACAGTGTAGTTTCATTCCTATTTTGAACGAATAGGCTTATAGGCTGCATCCAAAGTCTCATATCTCCCTACTGTATACTTGGAGAAAAACAGTATGTGAAAAGAGTAGTATTTCCGGATTCACAGTATTCATAAAACAGTAGACAAAAAGCACCTGGATGACCTACTCATTCCTGTGAGATTCTGATCTCAGTATGCATCCAATGGACACTTTACTATCCCATCAGGCCACAGGAGTGGATTTGTGAATGACAGTGAAATGACGCAACTGATGCTGGCAGGTCACATGACAAATCTAGCATGTCTGGAACACTTTCATGCACAGAATGCACTTCTTTAACAGTCACAAAGTAATTTATTATTCAAAAGAAGTACCAACTCAGGTTGCATCCATAAAGACAACTTGGTCCTTTCTTGAATAAATCAGTGGTTCTGAATGAGTCAGTTGAACAAATTATTCACTGACTCACTACTAAAAAGACAATCACTTACTGCCACCTACTGGCATAACTATATAAACCTGTACATAACTGTGTATTTGTATGTATTATTCTAATATAAATTGATACCATACTAAATAAAACTATTCTGTGTTAGAATAGTAGAAATATGTTCTACTGTATGAAGAAAAAGAACAGATAAATGTTACAACTCTATACCTGTTAATGGTCTCCTACTGACTGTCTTCATGGCCTCTTAGAACATCCCGCAGGCTGGAATTTATTAGTGGCAGTCAGTGGTCCATGCTCTCACACCCTTTTAGCACTGACCAGTGAGCTCCTTCTCACCTCTGATTTGCCCCGAAGAACTGACAAGCCATTTTTCTTCTGCAAACCCAAAGGCACATACTGCAAACACAACAGCAAGGCAGAACTGATTATGAAACCAAGAGTTTACCTAAACTTAATGGCTAATAAAATAAACAGTCTGTTTTTACTGAAAGGATGTCTTTTTTCTCACAGAAGATGTACATGTATATGTACAATACATGTACATATATTTTCTACGGCAAGCCCTGAAGGGACAAATACACATCACACACATTCACAGGGCAAAAGCACTCCACAAACTGTGTCCCAATTCAGTCTATGACAACTCTTTTCGTTTACACAGTGCTCCTGCTCTTATTTCAGTGAGCTTCAAGTTGATTTGCTGCCAAAATCGGGTGGTGCAATACTTAACAGGGAAATTTCAGAGGCAGTCGTTTAATTTGTCACCCTTCTTCTATGCTTAATCGGAGAGTGTGACAGATCCACAGACAGAGGAGGGCAAGATTTCAGCTGGTTTGACATTCCCTACCGTTATCGAGTCAGTTAGTGTGAATATGTTACAATATAATCTTAGTCACATTCCTGAAATGAACAGAGAATCTATAAAATGCATGCATATAACACGCCCACATACAGTATCTAAATGATTTAAAATAGATCTAATCCAAAGACATGATGATTATAATTCTATTACATTATCTTGTTATGTACACAACATAACTCATATGCAATAAATAAATAAATAAAAATTGTCCAAAACTCTTTCTGCAAGTTAAGGAGCTGCTTTCATCAAGGCTATTTATCCAGAGCAAACTGATCAATAAGAGACACAGAGCTAAAACAGCTATTTGCTTGTGAACGGGGACGAAAGCAAACACACATCAGCTGGTTAAGCTCAGCACTGGACAAATTGGATCATGACTACAACCGTTTCTGGTGAGGAAGGGTAATATTGATTTTCTCTTCCCCATTTTCTGCTTCTTTATTTTTGGTTTAATTTGTTTTAGTGCCGTTTGTTTCCTTCTCTACATAGCATAAATTTTCTTTTAGCTGCTGGCATAGATGTTATACATTTATTTGCATTCCTGAATCTTTATTTCAGCAGTGTTGTGAAACGCTGCTTTTAAACTGAATGTGCTACATATGTGTTAATATCAATAAGTTGCATTAGAATAGTTAAGGAAAGAAATACATTAAATAATTATGCATTCATTTTAGTTTTATTTATTAATTTTAGTGGCCTACAAACAATGTAGAATCTTATGTTACATTTTCTCTATGACTACAATTTAAATCAATTTTAAATAAATAAATAATCCCCTTTTGATCCCCTAGTAAAAATGTAATATATTTAAAGGATCATGAAACCCCCGTTTCAGCACTGGTTAATTCTCACCACAGTTTTAAAAAATGCTAAAAAAAAGTGGGCGTGGTGCGCAGCGGAGTGGAGGGGGAAGAGGGGATCCTTCGCCCGTTATCGAGTCAGTCCCGTGACGTCAGCCCGTCCAATCACAGCTGAGCTGAGCTCACTCAAAGAAGAGTCACGAAAAAGAACAGGGGCAAGTTCAAGCTCAAACCGATGTGCACCGTTTTGATACGGTTTCCGTTTTGAACGACAAGTTTCCTGGAAACGGTGTGCAACGGTATGCAACAGGGTTTGAGAATCGTTTTCTCTTGTTTGGTGGGTGTGTCAAACATGTCATTTTGTCTTTTAAACCAGAAAGACGGCTGACAGATCTGACGTTAACCGATGCTCGCGCCACAGAAACTACGGTAATTTAACAGGTAAGTTAACGTTAACAGTTAACGTTAGACAAACCCGCCCATTCACTATATTACAATAACTTTGAACTTTTTCTTAATCGTTATTTATGATCCGCTTCATCAGTTTCATCTAGCATATCCATGTGATTCTAATTAAGTTTACTAATGCAGCCGAAGCTCCGGTAAACACATCGGCTCGAGGAGCATTTATGATGGCTGTTTTGCTCAGCACTGGTTAGTTCCCACCACAGTTTTAAAAAATGCTAAAAAAAGTGGGCGCAAAAAAGCTTAAAATTAATCAGTTTTCTCCAACAGTTAAAATTATCGGATGCTAACATTGTCTTCTATGATGTGCGACACAAACACTTCTGCTAAAATCTCAGAAAAAGTAGTCTGGGGTTTCATGACCCTTTAAAACACATTTATTTCATACTAATTATAGTTGAAATCTATTAACATATTTCCTGACATATTCAAATATACTTCAGTATATCTTTAGTTGGACTTCAGCACTACTTCCACACAATTAAAGTGCATTAAATACAAAATTAGTTGTTTCAATTTAGCAGACTTTGAGAATACCAGTTTAGTATATTAAAAGTACAATTGCAGGGTATTTTTATAATTTTTATAAAGTACAGAAATATGTACATGCATTTATAGTATACTTAGGCTACGTTCACACTGTCAGTTTTTGGGATTGACAACCACATTTTCTTTACAGGTGTGAGTCTCGAAATGTCCTGTTCACACAGCAGCTTACAGTTGTGTTTAGAATACTGTCTGTATGAACGTGCAACGGGAGTCAAGCCCGGATTCCGTCGAGCTGTGAGTTCATCCCTCAAATCTTCTTTAACCGACTGCAGCTTTTATGTTTGGATGGAGAGCGGAACATTCGAGTCGCGCAAAGCACACAAAACTGACAGGAGCAGCTCCACTACAGTAACTGGAATACTGTCTGTATGAACGTGCAACGGGAGTCAAGCCCGTATTCCTAACCAGTAACCATAGCGACAGTGACCAAAGTAAAATCAAAGATGGCGACGTCCATAAAACTGAAAGTCTTATCACTTTCTGACACGACAAGAGTCCAATCGAGCCGCGAGTTCATTCGTCAAATCTTCATTAACCGACGGCAGCTTTTAAATTTGGGTGGAGAGCGGAGCATAAAAATCGTGCAGAACACAAAACTGACGGGAGCAGCTCCGGTGGAAAACTGACGGGATCTAAAACTTTCAGACGCAGCTCATTTCTCCATCACTGTAAGTTACCGAAAACACACATGAAAACACGTAACACACGGTAGACGCGCGTTTGTGCGGCAGAGCGGCTCCCTTTCGCACTGTATGACGTGACAGACAACTAGTTGTCCAGTCCTGTTCCGTTCACACAGCGCATGTGTTCTGAGAATGCGGCTGTGAGTCCTGAAAATGTACGGGTGTGAGTTCGGTTACAGAATGCTGTTGTCACACCTGTAAATAACCGAACTGTGTGTGAACGTAACCGTATTAAGGACTCAAATACAGGACTGACAACCGTATTCTGCTGCTGTGTGAACGTGGCCTTAGAATTGAATAAATTTATTTAAAATATATTTTAGTATATTTATTTTTCAATATACTGGGGTCATCAGTGTGGTCTTAGACATTACTATACTATATATTAACACTGGAATCTAATTTTTGTAATTAAAGAAATAGTTCACCCAAAAATTTAAATTTGCTGAAAATTTACTCACCCTCATGCTACAAGATGTAGATGAGTTGTTTCTTCATCAGAACAGATTCGGAGAACCAATGGATCCTTCTGGTGAGCTTTGTCAGTGGGGAAAGCGTTATTATGGATTATGGAATATTTTGGCTAGAAGCAATGGTTAAAGTTAAGTTAAAACTTAACTTAATGATGGATTCATTTATATCTCGGATGGCCTGATGGTAAGTAACTTTTCTTTTTTGGGTGAACTATTCCTATAAAATACCAAATTTGTAGATCACTATCCCCAAACTGAAGGCATGTGTGCCTGTTTAGAATAGTGTAAAGCAACATGAAAGATGAAGAAGAATAGGATCAAGACTTGACGTAGGCAAGACTGAAACAAAAGCTGAGCACATGCTTCACCCAATCTTGTTCCTGCCCATCTCTGTCCACTGTCTCAGTAAGTGTCCTCACTTCTCCTCTCCCTCTGAACACTACAGTCCAGTTCCAGTGGAAGTTCAGTCTCCTTGCATAATTGCATGATTAGTTCAATTACCTGTGTCTCCATACATCTCAGCTGCTCCTACATGAATACAGTTCTGAAGCTGAAAAGTAATTATGAGATGTGGGACTCAATCAAATCTCCGACTGGTATATTTAATTACTGTGGTAATGATTGTTAATGACTTTGCTGATGGATTCATTGAGAGTCGTGGGAGGTTTAAAGCACAGTGTACAGGCACACCAAACACACACTTTTGTCCTCTTATCACCCTCCTTTTTTATTTTTGCATATTTCTTTCTCTTTTGACGGATGTTGTTTTTCTTTCTCCGTAAAGCTCAGTGCAATATTTAATTTCCTAAGTCTCCTTGCGTGTAAATAAAAATGTACGTCTCTGCGAGAACATGCATATCTGTGTTTACATAATCTCACTGGATGCCAGTTTTATCCTCCAAAATGCTGCCTGGGGACTACAAACAACAGAAATGGCAAATGCTTCCCACTCTTAGTGAAGAGAAGTGTGCGTGCGAGGGTGCATCAAGCGGCTGAAAACCCCAAATCCCATTTTCTTAATTCCGGTGGCGTATTGCCGGCTGACAAGCTTTATTAAAAACCCTCAGCTAAGTCACACGATCGCCACACATTCTCCTCTCGAACTAAAGTAAACCTTCTGTTATATACACTGTGTGCGTGTGTTTGCATGTAAAAAAGGAGTAATGTTTTCATTTCTTAGCGGTGTGGGGTGTGTTTGCTATGTCTTGTTGGTCACCGCAGGGGTCAAATGAAGAAAAAAGGTAGATGATGCTAATGATGATAAGGATAAACAACATGTACGTGTGTGTGAATGTGTTTGCGTGAGCTGCATTTTTAACTAGAGCACAAACGTTGTGGGGAGAATCAATTAGCAACCAGTGCAGCATTAAAATGAAGGAGAGGGCTGGTGTGTCCTCTTATCTCCACTCACACGGCCAGACAGATGCAGGACTTCACTGAACAATGCACTACATGTGCCTAACCGTGGCCTTTGTGTTCAGAGAAATTATTCAAAAATGTTTCGGCAGTTTCATCTCCGCCACACTTTGATGCATGGCTGAAGGGCAAGTCCTTGAATTGGTAGGCCTATTGCTTTTGTAGTCAACCGTGTGTGTGTACCCTATTGAGAGCCTTAGGGATTCTATTGGACACAATATATTCAAATCTAATTAGGATCACACTTTTATGACCGGAAATCCTCCCAGTTTTATGCCTTTCAATTAATTTGAATTTGCTTGAGAAGTGGAAAATCTGGAGTAGAGTTTCATATTTATAGAATAAATATATTTGAAAATACTTGATCAAAACCATACATTTCTTAAAAATAGTGGAAACCTGGAATATGAATGTTAGCCTATAGGAAACAGCAGCAAGTTGGGTAAGCTATCATTTTTGTTTTTACTTTGTATTTATTTATTCATATGAGTTGTAAATCAATGTCTAGCTGATCTGCTTTATTATTAGTGTAATGCTATTCATTTTTAATTAAGTTCTTATGGATGTATTTCTCATGTAAAGCATATACAGTATGACTTTTGCACTTTTGATATTCTTAAGGAGGTTGGATTAATGACTAATTTTTGACACATGTAATTGCGTTCATTGTTATTAATGGTTCTCTGTAATGAAAAACCAAATAAAGATTTAAACAAATAAATAAAAAATAGCAGTAAACTGTCAGAGCCATAGTCTTGTGGGCAGAGCTCTGACATATGGTGTGGCAGTGCCTCAGATAACCTGCGTCGAAGTCCCTGCTCGAGATCCTTTCATTATCCAGTTCCCCTCTTTCCTTTTGCATTGATTCCTGTCCTGTCCGTCTCAAACTGTTCTGCCAAAATAAAAGTATAAAAGCCCAAAAATATACCTTAAAAATTCCTGGAAATCAGAACTCCTTCCAAAATATTGCAGGAAAATAAATCAGTTTGTGCAGCATTTGGACTATAGTTGAGCCAAAAATAAACAGCCTGGAAGTCTTCAGCAACTCTCTCAAATCACAGGCTGATTTGTCCAGGAACAATGTCCAACAATAGACATACACTGCCATTTTTCCATAAGTTATTTCCACCACATTGCCATGTCCACCTATATCTCAAATGATGGCCATCATAATTTTAAACTTGCAATAATGCATATCTTTATAATAGATTTTCATAGTTTAAGGCTGAAAATCTAGGTCTGGGATAAGGCTAAAATAATACATTCTACATGTAATGAAAAGTAGCAAAAAAAAAAATAAAATAAATAAATGACGACCTTCATATAACAAAAAAAAAAAAAAAAAAAAAAAAACTTTTTTGTTACACAAACAACAGCCGGCACATGAAAGTGACTGTAGCTGAAGAAACACTCATTCGGCAGATCGAACCCAGGATTGGATTATATTAATGTCTCCAAACAAAATGTGTTTTCATAGCACGTTTGTGACCAATGTGTTTCCTTCAAGTACTGACTAACAAATCACATTTAATCTCTTTTTGGCACAGCCTCAATCGCTCAGAGTTTGTGTTGTTCAGATGGCAGCCAACATTGTCTGGCAGGTGCAGTTTTATTCGCCTCGATCTGATCTCAGCTCTGATGGGTTTGTTTATCGTGCCAAGAAGACAGAGATCTGCAGGAGCGAGCTATAGATGCTGATATTCCCTCATTTCATTTCGCTCACATTCATTTAACTTCACAGAGTTTCAAAAAAAAAAAAAAAAAAAGACGACCTTCAAAAAAAAAAAAAAAAAAAAAAAAAAAAAAAAAACTTTTGAAATATGTTTTAATAAAATACAACCCCTGGGACATAAAAGCGCATGAAGTTGAAGAAATTGTTTGATTCTACTGAAAATGTCCCATGATGTTTGTCATGCTTTTCTATCCGGTGACATTGAGAACAGTCTATTTGGGGAATACAGTGTGTGTGCTGTGACTTGACTATCAATTGTGAAAATAGCCTGACTTCACAGACCACTGGACACCCTCTAAAAAGCTGTGCACAACTCACAAACACACACTTCACAACACATTTCACTTGCCATTGCTTCCAATATCATAATAATTGGTATTAGTACAATATCAAATCTATCTATAAAGCCTTTCTGTCACACTTGTATGTAGCCTGATTCAGTTTAGGACAGGCTCGCTGTTAACATGATTAGCAGTGCTATAAAAAATCTGTATATGGTAGCATTAAATCCAATCTCAGATGTTGTCCTCCAGCTTTCCGTTTGATTATAATAGTCATATTTGGTCACAATATTATTGAAGGTGCAGAATAATCACATTAACTCAGTATTTAAAACATCAAGAAGAAGGATTTTCTGGTCATACTGTAGTAAAAGCATTTCTGCTAGCCTAATGTCATGCTATTTCCAAGGATACACATTTAATAAATAATACACTATCTTACACACACAAAGGTAATTAGCGAAGAACATCCATCTAGACTAGGACAGAAAATTGATTGACATAAAAAATGAGTGTTAATTTACTCTGATTAATGAAGACAAATGGCTTACTAATACAATAACAAATGCTTTCATGGGGCTCAATGAATTTGATTACGGAACTGAATTAATGAAATGAATGAAACTTTAGCAAAAATACAGTACGAATAGAGCAGATGATCAAACACATACACAAAAGCACCTGTGCACAATCACTTTGAAATTGTAGAACAAAATGGGTTTCAAAGCTTCTGTGCTTCTGAATTGAGGCTGAGATGTTTTGGCTGAAATTCATTCATACTCGGCTCCAGTTTATTAACCCCCCTGCAACCCCCCTCTTTTCTCTCTTTTTTCCTTCTTTTTTTCCCCAGCCTAACCCTGTTTGTCGTGCCTGCTTATTTCAAACCCAATCAGTTTGTATACACTTTAGCCATAACTCTATTTAACCTTCTGCAAAGGTGACACTGCAAAAAGAGTAATGCAGAAAGAAAAAAAGTGTGTGTACAAGGGACATTTATGAAGGAGACGTGCAGGCAGGTACGCTCACTTGTGTATTTTTGTCACATATTCGCTACAAGAGAATTGAGTGAGGGTTAGGCTCTTGAAAGAAGAATCACGTGTTCATGAAATGCTTTTTGTGATGCTTTTGTGTGTGAAGAGCAGCACATAAATTTCCCATCATTCGCTCTGTCTATTGGCAGTA
The DNA here is from genome assembly GCF_001515605.1 of Sinocyclocheilus anshuiensis. Lineage (NCBI taxonomy): Eukaryota > Metazoa > Chordata > Actinopteri > Cypriniformes > Cyprinidae > Sinocyclocheilus > Sinocyclocheilus anshuiensis. The sequence continues at coordinate 1,564,483 of NW_015546118.1, read as the reverse complement.
TTTTTTCTGTCAGCTCTGCAGAACCACTTGGGGGGGAAAAAATACCAATCGCCTTTCATTCATCAGCAACACTTTCACTGTGATCGCCAGAAGCCTCCCAATAGTGTGTACTTTCAATTTATTCTTTCTGCCTAAAACATCAAAACAAACAACAACTGCAAATTTTTTGCCAGGGTTCCTCAACACGCAGATTCCAAAAAATATTCACTATAATCTCTGATCTTTTCTTTCAGCCTGTCAAGATTTAGTTTATTTATTGTATTTATATAGTCAATGGACTGTAAATATTTAGTGCATGTTTATTGTGTCTTATAAGCATGACTCCCTTTAGAGCTCAGGCTGCCTGTGGTTATGTTGATGTATATTGCAGACTGATGTGAAGGAGGAGGCACTCAGTCATTTGCTATTAACATGAATCAGGGAGGAAGTGGCATGGAACAGTCCACTCAGTTTGTTCAGGTGGCGGTCATGAAGCTGTCAGTACCTCTCAATCCCCTTTGCAAAAAAAAAAAAAATGGCTCCATGCATTAATTTCTCCACACCATCCAATGCTACTCTAATGACAGCCAAAACTAAATCTAAAACTGTTCTTCACCACATTTGCATAGGAAGCATTAAATCAATCAAAAAATACATACATACATACACCCTGCTAAAAAAAAACATTCATCAATTTAAATATACTAAGTATAGTTCAAATCTATTAACATACTTTCTGACATATCGCTTGAGACTACTGCAATAAGTATTATAATTAAACTTTATTTGGAGTACTACTTGTGCACGATGCGCATTTCTTAACGTTAAGCACAAAATGTGTTTTAATGTCCCTATTGATGGGGATTGTATGATCTTTGAATAACATTGGTGTTTAAATGCAAGATATTTTGAAGTGTACCTAAAGTATACTTGCAATAGTTCCACTTTAGCACAATCAAATATACTTCATTATATCTTTATTTGGACTTCAGCAGTACTTTTGTTAAGTACAAAATTAGTTGTTCCATTTAGCAGACTTTATGTAAACCAGTTTAGTATACCAAAAGTACAATTATAGGGTACTTTTAGTAAGTACATACATTTGTAAATATATACTTAGCATGAAATAAATGTATTTCAAATACATTTAAGTATATTTATTTTTCACAGCCTTGGTGAGCATGCATAAGATATTTTCAAAAACATTAAAACTTCTCAGCTATGTATAATCTTACCTGCACACACACACACACACACACACACACACACACACACACACACACACACGTATACTGTCATGCACATTATAAGGCTAAACTAAAGGGCTAAGCTTTTGTTGCCTTTTTTTTTGTATCAAAGGCCAATGTGGTTTGCTGGCAGTAAATCGAGCTCTGTAAAAACACACACAGCAGTCATGATTTCCAGCACTGACTGACTCAGCATGAATAAAGAGCTTCATGAAAATGTGTCCATAATTACCCTATCTCTCTCCAGGTGTCCTTATCCATTCATCTGATTTTTCTTTTTCTTTCTTTTTCTTTTTTTAAATTCTTCCTGTGGTGTAGAAACAACTTTATTTCCATTTTAATGCAAAAGCTCTGAATGCATAACGTGGGGCCCAAAAGTCTGAGACCACTAGTGAAAAGGCCTCTTTTTTTTTTTTCTTGATTTTTAATACATTTTTCCTTACAAATTATATTCTCAGCACAACAATTTAAGTAAAAGCAGAACTGAAATATTAACATGAGTTATAGAATGTGTTTGGTTTATCTTCCTTTAGCTTTAATGGCAGCAGCACTCAAGCTGCACAAACTTCACAGGAATTAATAAAACGTGATGATCATGTTCTCCAGTATAATTTGAGAAATTTTTTATTTTTTCAGGTTTAAATTAGATTTTGAATCCCAGATTGATCTTCATCTCAGTATTTTGGTCCTCAGTGTAAAACACGAGCCAAAGACTGTGTGAGACATTTTTAACAGCTTGGTTTTTGGTGTCACTTCTCTGTTCTGTTTCAGTAAATGACACTAACACATACAATCACATTTGGGTTGTTTGTCATTTGGGCTCTGGTGAGGACAAGCGTACATTATTGTGAGACATATGGAAATGAGCATAGTACAAGTTGTGAAGGAATACATAATGCCATGGAGTAAGTGAATTTTCATTTGAATATCTGAGAGAGAGCTTTCTGCCAAAACACCACACACACACACACACACACACACACACACACACACTTTATATACTTTATTGATTCCACATTACAAGTCAAATTTCAATAGGAATCACATTTTTTGAATGATCCAACAGATTAAAGCAAATCCGCACATTGTTATGGATTATACAGTTCTATGGGTACAGGAAACATCGCCTTTTATCAAACACATAACAAGGAGTGCTGTGCGTAAAATCATGTCAGAAAATTCTCTACATTTACGGCGGCAGTTACGACGGGTGTTGTGTGTGCGACTGACAC
>NW_015546118.1:1553190-1560690 GCF_001515605.1 Sinocyclocheilus anshuiensis | reverse complement strand
ATTCATAGTGATCCATGTGAACTGTCACTCAGTCTTTTCATATGCACCATGTGACTGCATTTTCATGTTTTATGGCACATCTGATTAAACTGACTCAACTGTGAATCCTAAAAAGTGTGGAGCTCATAAACTGTGTACACTTATATTGGAGTGTTTGTAGATGTTAATGAGAGTTTGGTTCTCCATGGGAGATGTTTGTAAATACGTTTGTAAATGTTAAGATGAGAAGTCTAAAGGGAGTGTGTATAAAAACTTTTTTTTCCTCTGTAGTATTTAATAAAAACCACACAGTAATGTATTTCTTATGTACCGGTTAATAGTTAATTCATCATTAGCCCTAAATTATTAATGCATTATGCAATGTTATGCAGTATCCATAGGCACAGATTTGAGAGTGGATGACATAAACATATTGGGCCAAAGAGGATGATTTCAGCATTAGCTGTATGTAAAGTGGTTCTTGCCTGTTAAATGCTTTGTATGCCAAGACAGTGGTTTTGAACTTGATCCAAGCAGGGATGGAAGCCAGTGTAGGGTGTGGAGCTCAGGTGCTGCGTGTATCTATGAATGTTGAATATTGGCCAGTTAGCAGGTGCCCGGATCAGCTGCAGAAGCTTGATTGCATATGCTGAGAGTCCAGGAGTGAGTAACAGCAAAATCCTTTTAAAGCAGGTCAGCTCATTCGCTAGCCATCTTGTTAATACTACTTGAAAAGAGAAAGAATGAATCTCAAAAGATAAGTTATTCCAATAACATTTTATATTAGCAATAAATCTGTAATCTTAAAATTTGCTGTAGCTACCCTAGTCAAAAATAAATATACTAAAGTATGAATACGTAATACTAAAATACGAATAAGTACTAAATACATAAACTACGAATACTTTTACATATTTATGTGCTTAATAAAAATACCCTGCAATTGTACTTTTGGTATACTAAACTGGCATTCTTAAGTCTGCTAAACTTGAACAACTAATTGTGTGCTTAATGCACTTTAATTGTGTGGAAGTAGGGTTGAGGTCCAACTAAAGATATACTTAAAGGCACAATATGTAAGTTTTCGCCGCTAGAGGTCGCATGTTCAAAACAATAATGAAGACGAAGCTTGATGACGCTGTGAAGACGGGTGGAACGATGGGAGACGTCGTTTTCACTATTAAGAGATGTATGGAATTCACGAATCGTGTTCACAGATGAGGTAATGAATTACCTGTACCTTCCGCAGTTATTCAAACAGAGAATAAATTATACAGAGAAAGCGAGCAAAGAACATTTACATTGTCAAAGAACATTATGACTGATTTCAGTCTAGCGCGAGATTAAGCACTTTCAAAAAAACTCCCCTTATAATCAGTAAAGCTGTCTATACACTGATGAATGAATCGCTTACTTACATCATACATACATCTGCACTTGTTTATGATGAGAGAATTCGTGAGCTGAATTCAGTCAACCTGTCAGCACGCGAGCACACTCAACAACGAAACTGCACTGTTTCAGCGATGACTCATCTGAACGCCTCTGATTGGCCATTGCACTCTTAAGCTCAACAGACTTGTGTGTGATTGGTTATAATGCGGAACACTGTAAGAGTCATGATTCAACATTGAGCATATAAATTTAATGCTGCAGTCAACACTTTTCATTTCAGCCGTAATGGATTTACTTTAACTGTGCAGCGGCATTTTTGTCCATACTTGTAGCTTCTACAAGTGAAAACCGAGGATAGCGCGGATATTACGTCATTGATAGGCGACCATGACCATGGAGGAAGAGGGACGAGCCAATTATTAAAACTGGAATTTCTCTGGATTTACAAATTCTTAGTAATTTTTGGAATAACGTAAGTACACAACTGCATGAAATATATACACACATAACACTGTGCAAGTGGTTTTTGGATATTTTATTACAAAAATCTTACATATTGTGCCTTTAAGTATATTTGATTGTGCAAAAGTGGAACTATTGCAACTGGTACACTTTAAATATCTTGCATTTAAAGATTGATATTATACAGGGATCATATAATCCTTATTAGTAATAATATTAAAACACATTTTAGGCATAATATTAAGAAATGTGCATTGTGCAATAAAGAAATGTTCCAAAATAAAGTTTAATAATAATTTGAAATCAGTACGTCTTAAGTGATATGTCAATAAATATATTAATGGTTTTAAAGTATGAAATAAATGTATTTTAAATAAATTATGGCTTAGGTTTTTTTTTTTATTAGGGTATTTTCAAGATTGACAATGATATGAAATGCACATTGGAATGATTTCTGAAGGATCATGTGACACTGAAGACAGGAGTAATGGCTGCTGAAAATTAAGCTTTACCATCACAGGAATACATTACATTTTAGAATATATTAAAATAGAAAATTGTTATTTTAAATTGCAATAATATTTCTCAATGATACTGCTTTTACTACATTTTTGATCAAATAAATGAAGCCTTGGTGAGCACAATGGACTTCATTTAAAATAACAACAGTATTTACTATTAAATCCATTTGATATTTTTAGGTCTTTTGCTTGAAGTGAAAACTAACCTGTGCAACCTGTCTAACCTGTGTAGACATTGTAAAATGCAACCAATTTTTCAGCTTCACTAAGTCAACATCCTGCAATTTACAACCACATGAGCACCCCACACATCGTCTCCATTCGAGGAATTGTGTTGATTTAACTCAGAACCTCAATAAACCGAATCCCATGTGTTTTTGAGGGCCTAAAGCTTTGCAAACTCCATTAAGACTAAGCAAACCTATAAGAAAAATATCATCATCTGTAACACACACTTCAGTCAATAGCTCTGGGTCCACTGAGACCAGGAACTAATTTTGCCTCAAAGTGACTCAGGCGTCTACATCAATAGTCATTTTCTTAATAAATAATGAAATGATTGTGGATATAGAGACTGTTTTTGAAGACCTATAATCTCAAACACCTGGACTCTTTCTCTTGGTCTTTCTGACCAAATGAGGAAATGAAGCCTGTCCCATCAGATGCTGTTGGTTTAATCTGTGTTGATGGGATACCATTGGTCCCTGTGGTGAATTTCTTTATTAACTCACTTCTTTGGTTTCCTGCCTCCAACTAGCCTCTTATATTTCCTCTTTATTTCTCTCTCCTGCCCACTAGGCCAGTCATTTATATCCATCTTTTCCTTTTAGTTAATGAGGATGATGTGACACGAGGGCAGATATTTTGTTTCAGCTGTTATAGCCCATACAGACATTTTCAAAATATGTTATCTTATGTGACCCACAGAAGAAAGTCATACAGGTTTGGAACAGCATGATTTTTGAGTGAACTATCGCTTTAACATTATATGTGTTTACAAGTGACCCCTGTGCATCATTGGTGCATATTTTCCACAGCGAGCCGCTTATTTACTGAAAGGAGACATAAATGACTGAATGAGAGTAGCATAATTATACAATCAAAACCTGACAGCAATCAATCACGGAGTCAAGCACCCATGCCGGCATTACACACTCACAAGCACACTAAGATGGATGAACAGGCACACTCACCTTTCCCCTTTGTTATCACTCACTTTCCATTTGTAGCTACTGCTGCTGTGCTCTTCACGTGGCAGATTCGCTTCACTCTTCAGTTCTTCCGCTACCAGCTGTGAAAAGCCTACGCTGTTCCAGCATTTTAGCTCATGCCCTTCAGGACCTCAGAAACTGACACTCGTAACAGAATGGATGAGATTTAGAGCATTAAAGAGTGTAATACAGACGGATAGAAGGCACCCAGCAGGGCAGAATGAATGAAATAGTAAGTCTACTATTTAGTAATTTAGCTGATGATTTTAGCCATAGCAACACTTATAACCAGTGGCATCTCCAGGCTTTTTTTTTTTCCTGGTAGGGTACAGACAATTAGCTGAATAACCCTGTATGAGTTATTCACAAATGACACTAGTTATTTCATAGTAATCAAAAACTGAATGTGGATTAAGCAATGGAAATATCCACATTGGCCTTCGGTGGTTTATATTATCTCATAACTGATGAACAAAACCAAAATCAACTGAACAATGGCAAAAGACAAATTATTAAAAACACTTTAAAAGCAATAACTTGAAATGCATTTGGATGAAATCAGAGTGAAATGTTCACTTGAAATAAAGAGAAATTGCAGTTGATTGTTAATTTGTGCAAACTTGGCAGTGATTTTCCTATTGAGATCTGGCAGCTCATGCATGAATTCATTTTAATTTGAAATCATAGCGAGGGCATTGAGCCTCTCTTTACCCATGGTATTTCATTTGAAAAATTTTATGAAGAGCTTTGACCATGTTTACATGCACAATACTATTACAATATGAAGCTGAATTTGGTCATATTTTATCAGTGTCAAACACACATTTTAGGAGTTTTGCTTTTATAAATATTAAAATAAATTTACTTAAGTCAATATAACAGTCTCATATCTAAAAATTATTACTGGCCTAGATTTTCCAATTCAACCTTCATTCTCATCTGCTATTGGTAAGGACATGAATGAGAATAAAAGTGAAAAAAGTACTCAGATGTACCATAATAAATGGAGGAAATGTCTCGTGAGCACCATATCATCAAGCACATTAAAAAACAATTCTGAAGGATCATGTGACACTGAAGACTGGAGAAATGGCTGCTGAAAATAAAGCTATGCCATCACAGGAATAAATTACATTTGAAAATATATTCAAATTGAAATCAGTTATTTTAAACTGTAATAACATTTCAAAATATTCAAAATCTTTTGAATGGTAGAACATACTGTATATAAACATTAACTGTATTAAACAGTTTGTTTAAGCAGCATTTGCTGTAGAAACGTCACTACTTATTACATGTTCAGTCTTTCTGAATTTATCTGGTTTTAAGCATCCTGCTCATGGCCTCTTGATGGGTTTGAACCTACAACCTTTCAATTACCAGCGCAGTTTAATAGGCTACCACAGCCCAATAATAATACTAATAATCGTGTGAGCTATTAGCAAAAGTATGCTGTTCAAATGCATGTAATTCTACATTTGGTCTGTGTGTCACGCATCTGCTTATTAATAGGTCTGCATATTTTCACAGCCAAGAGTCACACTCTTGCGAATGTTCAGCTAATGACAAGGAAAGCACATCAATGGGGTGATGAAACGAAAGGAGGAGAGAGGATTGGAATAAGTCGTGATGGACACATTCCTCTCGTTAAAGGAAAACGAAGTGAGTGCAGGCAAGACAGAGAGATGGGATTGTGACAGGGGAGATGAAGGGGGGATGTCACCCCAGGAACATCACACCCAGCTGTGACAGCTGGAGACGGATGCTCAAATAGCAGTCGTGTCACACGCGCACACACAGATGTATATACACTTCTCTTTTCCTCTAAAAGTACCAGGAAGAAGAAGTTTCAGACATCTTTATGTGAGCTGTTTTACTCTGACAGTGATACCTGCTGCAGAAGATGATCACATGACAGCATTTGATGCCACATGCAGATAAATCTTAACTGATTTCAGTTACTGTAATTAGGGCCTTTCGCACTGAAGGAACCTTTTCATAGTACCAGAACTAATTGTGGAACTACCCACTTTTTGGCGTTTTCGCACCGCCGGAACTGGGAGCGATTTTAGTACCGGACTGCCTTTTTCGAGAACCAAATTAGCTCCTACTCCGGAGCAGGGTCTAACCAGCACAACTGGTACTACCCGTGACGTAAGTAGACATTGATTGGCCAAACGCGTATGAAAACACCCTCACCCACCATGATTTAAAACGCTGTGTAAACATACTGTAAACATTGTGTCAACTTATTTCGCAAGTATGGAGAACAGCGATAGATGGACGGACGCTGAAGTGCAGGCACTTGTAGCAAATGTAGCACTGCCAGTTTTCGTTGGAGATTCTTAGTCCTCCTTTCCGTTCTTTCAATCGCTTTACGTATACATCGACATTCCATGTCCATTATTGTGAAACCCGCGAGACACAACAAAAACACAGCTCCGATCACAGCGTCCTCCATCCTCCTGTTGTTAATGTTGTTTTTCTTTGTTTTCGTTGTTGAACGCCGCGCACAAATGACGTCGCTGTCGACCGGCTTACGTCACTTCTTAGTACACACTGTCGGTGCGAATGCAACCCTTTAAATGGTACTGCGAAATAGTTTGCGCAAAATCGTCCCAGTACTTTAGTACTGTACATTTAGTTCTGGAACTAAAGCGGTGCGAAAGGCCCTATTCATTTTTGTGGAACAGTATTTATTATTACAGTGTTTCAGTCATAGTTTTTGACAAATATATATTTTAATTTAGTCAATATTTTGTCATGCTAATCATTCATTTGAGCCAATTTTACTTTAAAATGGCATCTGCTTTATGTTTTGTACTGTTTTGATGTCACAGTACAAATTATAGACTAAGTAACAAATTCAATTTTGACTAATTTTGAAATTGTGCTTTTGTCTCAGTTATTATGAAGTGAGTCATTTAGCAAAAGACACTTTTATTCAAAGTGACTTACAGTTCACTTATTACTAGGACAGTCCCCCTGAAAGCAACCCGAGGTTAAGTGCTTTGCTCAAGGGCTCAATAGTAATCGCTCATTGACAGGTGCGTAAATTTCATCTAACAGTTGGGGGGGACAATAAACATAAAATATCTCAAGAGCAATTTTTGAAGAGGACACAAATAATACAGCTAAAATTGTACTTGTAAGGATAAGTATACATAGAGGAAAGCCTTACTACTATTTGTTTAGCAGGGAGCCCGTGCCAAATTAGACAACTTAAAGCTGTTGTGCTCGCGCCACGACAACGGTCGTGTCCGTTGTAGACGTTACTATCTGTCAAGAAGGTAACATTATTATTGCTAACATAGCGGACTCATCGAAAAATACATTGGAATCGTCTGTATTAAAGAGAAAATAATCACTTCATCCAATGTTTAAGTGAATAAAATATCCTTGACAGCCTTACTTACTGGAGTTCCACAACTATTGACTTTGTTCTCGCTCAGCGGACTTGTGTGTGTGTGTGTGTGTGTGTGTGTGTAGGTGATGTAGGGTTGCCAGGTTTTTGCAAAAAAAAACGCCCAATTGCTACTCAAAACTAACCCAAAACTAGCCCAATTGTGTTTCGAGGAGTGTTTCCCAGTAAAAGTCGCGTTCCAGGGGGTAAAATACATGTTTTTTGGTGGGGTTCCTCCGGTAAAATTTGCATTCCAGGGGCTAAATATCACGTTATTGGGGACCCACGGACATGAAAATCAACCTGCGGCAACAGTGTTAAAGTAGCCCAATTCCGCGTGAAAACCGTGGACTTGGCAACCCTGAGGTGATGTAAAAGAGGAAAGCAGGCATTTGGACCAAAGTACTGTGAGGCAAGGGCAGGGGAGACTCAAAATGTTTCTAAACTTAAAACTAATTTTTGCCCCGTTTGTGTTGTTTTACTACTTACAAAGTTATTTAAAGTATAAAACATTGTTATTTACAATACA
>NW_015546118.1:1545933-1553080 GCF_001515605.1 Sinocyclocheilus anshuiensis | reverse complement strand
CCCTCCGGGATTTCTGCCTATGCTCATGGACTATTCACTGTGGATCAAATCAGCAGGCTTCTGCTTATCAGTCCTTACACAACACAACACCATGCATGTTGTTTTGTCATTCACTGAAACAAACATATACCATAAACATCTTAGGAGAACATTTTCAAAATGAATGTCTTAGTGCAGGGCTGTTGTTGAAATGGTTCTGGTCCGCTGAGGCATAAAAGGGTTAAAGATGGACTAGACTGCTCACTGAAGTGGTGATGACAGCTTTGGTTCTCTGCGCCAACATCAGAGCTGCCAGTGGGTGGCAATGCTCTAAATAGCACAAAACACATGCAATCGCTGATGCTGAGAATAAACAACCTACAGTGAGCACGATTAGGTTTAAGTTTAAGTTGGAAAGTTACTATGTTTGTCCGCACACAGATACGCTCACACACGCATACATAAAGGAACTAATGACATTTAGTCTCTTTTAGTCGTCTTCTTCCCAATTTCGCTGTCAATCCAGTTCGTTTTTTTGTTCCTTAATGACATCATCCTCCACGAAGCGACAAACAACAGCACAAACACCTAAAGTGGGTTGCACCTCATCTGTATTCTCTGTTCTCGCCCCAAGTGTCCTGCAGGAATACAGTACAACACAGCCAGGCTGGCACTAAGATGTCAGTCTTGCATAGCCAGACATTTAACTAAACAGCAAAAGGTCTGACCATACTGCAGCTTATTCTAGCTAACAACCCTCCTTAGAGAGGAAGAAACCAGCTGACTGACATGCACTCTATAGTGAACAACAACGGTTTATGTGGTGTTTAGGGGTGAGTTTATTTGAATTAGATTATAGAACTGTGTAATTCCTGTCCAAAGGTAATAAGTACCATTACAATATGATTATTTCACAGACAATATGTATTGTACGTTGCTGTTCAAAAGTTTAGGGTCCGTAACATTTTTTAAAATGGCATCTCTTATGCTCACCAAGGCTGCATTTATTTGATAAAAAAAACAGTAAAAACAGTAATACTGTTACTGTCACGGGATCCTTCAGAAATCATTGTGATATGCTGATTGTTCAAGGAACATTTCTTCTTATTATAAAATGTTTAAAAGAGTTTTGCTGCCTAATATTTGCATGGAAACTGTAAAATATATTTTTTCAGTTTCTTTAGTTAATATTAAGTTTAAAAGATCAGTATTCATTTGAAATAGATATTTTAGAAATGTCTTTTTTTTTTAGCAACTTTGTTTCCAGGTGGACTGATAAAAAACTGTTACTTTTTACCTCTTGAGACTGATTAACGCCAGCCAAGCAATACCTGCTGTAAATATTTGAAATGACGAAAAACATGCAGCAGATTTATTGTGGCTGTATACAATGGCCTTAATCAAACTATTAATTATGAAACACCTGGAAAAACAAGTGCATAGGGAGTAAAAGAAAAGACCAGGAGTGGATTAAAATGCATTTAAAGTGGGCTTTTAGAAGCATAATTATGCATTTATCATGTGAATTCTCATCGAATGAATATAACTAAACTCCTTCATGAATATTCAGCATCAGTTTTGAGCTTTCTTCTCAGGGCTCTCAAGATTAGTGCAAATGCGTCATACGCTTGCAAATGTGACTGTTTTACAGATCTTTAGATTCACCAGTGCTTAACTAATCTTGCTGTTTTCTTCTCTATGGAAAGTGAGAGAAAAGTGAGTTTAAGAAGGAAAGGAGAGAGAGAGGTTGTACACATACACACACACAAATAATTTTCGATGTGCTCACCATGATTGACTTCATTTACCTCTGCCACAGAGACAGCCAGCAGGTAAATTTGGAGCGGAGGAAACCGACACTCAATCTAAAATAATAATAAAATTAATAAATCTGTCTCTTCCTCACTCCCTCTACATGGAGGTATTGCTTGTTATGCTAATGTAGGTTCCCTCATGCACAGGCGTCGGGTCTGCAAGACATAAAAGAAGCTGCCATGGTAATAAAATCGCTTTAATTTTCCTCTGACATTTCCCTTCCTCTCATCATCCCAATGGCAAAATCACAGATGCAGAGCAAGGCAGCAATCAGACGAGAGCCTTCATACCCGCAACCTACAAAACTGGAGTCATACTACAATAAAACTGGATTCAGTGTGAACATGAAAAGGTCATGATAGTGAAACAACGAGATGCTGAATAATGATTGTCTCTACTAAATCTAATTCTTAAAACACCTTTTGATGTGTATCCTTTAGTTTATATGGGCATAGATGTGCATGAGTGTGAGTTTTTATTTTTATTTTTGAATGATACATCTATTCCTTTATGAATACAGTATCACAACAAACTTTCTGGTCTGTCAAGGAGAAAGCATGCATATCTCGAGAGAACAAAGAACACTGTTGTCTTTTCATGTGTTTTTGACATACGGCTCGTACAGTTAACACACCCCTTCTCTTCTGTATCGCTGTCATCCCACACAAACTTCACTCACTACTTCACTGTAGAACCATTCTCTCTCGTTTCAGTTAATAAAGTAGATAGCAATTTTTTTGGAAATATTTTTAAATATTCATCAATAAATAAACATTAATTTCTAAATATAGTTGAATATACACACAATTTGGCATTACAAGTCTTGTGCTCAAGGTCACAAAAGGTACTTAGAAAGAGAATTTAATGCAAATATTAATGCACTTTCAATTACCAACTGTTCACTGCAGAAAACAACAACAACAATATGGTAACAACATTGACATTTAAAACCATCCTTTATACTGAAACATAAGATAAAGTAATAAAAAGGAGACTCTGATTTGTCAATTCATTCATCACAAGTCTTTGTAAATATACAGTGTTGGGAAGGATATTTTAGAAAAGTAATCGGTTACAGATTACAAGTTACCCTATTTAAAATGTAAAAAGTAGTGTAACTATTTCAATTATTATTAAAGTAATGTAACTGATTACATTTGATTATTTTTAAATTATTTTCAAAATTTCTAATGTTTTCAACTGTTAATCATTTTCAAACATGTAAACCAGGCAGGGTTAACCTTACAGTAGTAAGTGACTGTAGAAAGTAACTGATTATTGTCAGACTTCCGAAATACTTCACTTAATTTAAGATTAAAATATTTTTAATTTTAAATCACAGCCACCACAAAATCAGACTTATTTAAGATCATTCTGAGGTTAAATACAGATTTAAAATCATGACAAGATAATTTAATAGCTATGATGCTGTTGTTGAAATCAAATCTTTGCATAGCTATGACAGGAAACACTGGAATCCAACAATGCCTTAGGAAAAAAAAAACAGTTAATCTTAAAAAAATAAAACATATACATAAACCCAAATGGGGGGAAAAAACAGTTACAGAATAAGCATTTGCCCTAAACTCCTGAAACATTGGTGTCTAATATTTTAGAGCAGTCAGTGCAATTTGGGAAAAGAATCAATTAAATCTGTGTATGCACTGTGTGTGAAAATATTCAGATGTAACCTCCTTTGTAATCGTTAAGATTTTAATAAGTAACTGTAATTAAATTACAATTAGTTTCTCTGTAACTGATTACCGTGACATTTATTTAAATTATATCAATCTGTTACATGTAACTATTTACTCCCCATCACTGTAATTATATATATATATATATATATATATATACAAAAATTTATAAAAAGGCAAAATTCAAGCATTTCTATATATTTTCTGTTCATCAAAATTTTACATTTTCTAATATAGGAATGATGGTCTAGGTTGCCAATGTTTGTGTCACTTTCTTTTGCACTTTTGAGCAGAAATGGCCATTAGGTTACATTTTATTGCTCATCTCTCGTGCTGGTGTCTTCACTGCGGAGTTGCCATCAATTTATTTATATGTTATTTATTGAACTTTTTTTATATGCACACAATATGAAGAGCCAATGTCATACACAGAAATAACAATTTACTTTTTTCTTTACAAGTATATTTTCTGTTTCATTCAGTCACACGCACACACATTTCCACACACTCATTCTCACAGAGACCCTTAATTACAAATGATTTCAAATTGTATTTGTCCCATTATAATGTGCACTCTTTTTTGTCTTTTTGTCCTTTCTTGACATAGTTACATCATTTAACATATCTTTCCTTCATTCTCTGTGTTTAGCCTGTTAGCTTTTGTTCAGGGGATCATTACCATGGCAACGCACTAGAGAAACGTTATTGACAGCTGAACAGGCTGCATGGTTAACTTTGAAGCAAATGGTGACAGAGAAAAGGGGCCATTTGTGATGTAATTCCACAGAATGAGAGGAGGGGAAAAATCTGAGAAGAAAAAAAGTACAATAGAAAATACACAACAAAGACACAAACTGACAGAGGCAACTTTGTAGTTAAAGTGGTGCAAACTTAGAGGCGACTCCAGAGACAAGGATGAGCACTCACTTGTGTCCATTTAAGAGTCTTGACAACATCCTGTAATGTTGCTTTTACAGTCGTCTTCCCACATATTTTCTCGAGTAATGTGCTCATTATTTGTTGGTGTACGTTTAGTGGATTTCAACTCCCCTCCTGACAGACCAGAATTTAAAACAAGAGTCCATTCCATCCCAGTCACATGACTACAGGCATTATCAGGACACATCGAGGGATCTTTTCTAAAGCTTTGTTTGTGTGCTTTTGTCAATTTCCCATAAGAAAACATTTCACATGCGCTAAAAGTCTCTAAAACATACACACTGTACATGAAATCTACACATATCTTAAAGCTCTTGTTACATTTATAAAGTAAAACTCAAAACTGCAAAATACAAGATGAATGAATCAGTGTTTATACTTGCACAAGTTAATTCACAAGTCAGTATGAAAACTGCTCATCTTTATACATATAAAAACAAACAAACAAGGGAGGGAACAAAAGTTTTGTTAGTGCGTTAATCATGTTAAATACGTAAATCTCTCAATTTTGAATTCAAAACTACATCATTTAAGCAAAGTACAAATAAATTGTCATCATTATGATAATGGGGATTTAAAAAAAGAACACAATTAGGTTGAGAGAGAGAGATGAATTACAAAACAGAATCGGCAAGAACAGAAGTGAGAGAAAAGGAAAAAGTCAGAAAAGAGCAAAGAAGAGAACAATGGGCAGCGTTATTGTGCTAAATGACATGTTGAACTTTTCCACTTCCACAGGGGACCAAAGAAAACAAACCCAAAGAGTGAAGGGAGAGCGGAGGGAGAACAAATGAGAAGAAGACCATGAGGCAAAAAAAGAAATGGTGAGAGATGAAGGGAGCTGCTCGAGCATGAGGGGAAGGAAGCACAATATTCACGTTCGAGATGTCTGACCTTTGGAAAGTGAGCTGGAGAGAGGGACGGCAGTGAATGAGCTGATATACACGTTAGCGTTCGCACATAAAAGAGGACAAGGCGGCTCGTTTAAATTAGCATTGCGACACGGCATCCAAAGGCGTGCGTGAACAAAAGAATTGTGTATAAGTGCTAAATAAACACACTTGGGCGAGCTTGTCGGGCCCATAAAGAGATTCCTCGAGAACACTCAAACTTGTGCTGAGTTAGAAACGCATGCTCAGGAAGGAAACGAGAACATATCGCATTTTCCTTTTATCTCGCTCACACACACATAAACAGCCTCCATCTACGTATGTGCGAGATGAAGAGCCTGGCTGATGATCACTTGGCAATGGCGATCAGACAATGTGGCCAATATGCTCACTAATGGCCTGTCAGACAGATGAGAGACAAACTCCCACAGAAACCTTTGCACCTCTCTCCTCCTGGACCGCCCCGCTCTCTCTCATTTCCCTCCCATCTTCCACACTTTCTTCATTTGTACTAGCCTCCTTCTTCAAATATGAAGACTTAGTGGAGATTTGGCCTCGGCATGTGTGTTTAGCGTATTAATTGCGTGTTAAACAATAAGAGGGAGAACGGAAATGGGCTTTGCTGACAGAAGGAACTATTCCAACATTTCATTGTCGTACATAGTCCTCCATTAATTCCCTAACCGGTGGCAAGATAATAGAATCCTTGATTCAGTGTCATTTTTTTGTCAGAACCGAAGTGTGACTCACAGTATTGAGTCAGTGCAGGGGTGAGCTGAGATCCGACAGCTGGGGTGTAAAGAAACTTCAAGGCCTGATGATAAAGAGATTGTCATATGGAGGGCAGGACTTACAGCATGGCCACACAACAGTGCAACTTTTCTGCCAAATTAATAAACAGGACAACAGAAAGCTCTTTTTCAGATTTGCAACAACCACTGTCCTTGTTGTTTTCCACACCATAAGTCCCATATTGAAGTCTTTTTAACTTTTTTTTTTCTTTTACATTTCCTTACATTTAAATTGGACTTTTTGTGTGGTTACTTGCTTTCTCGCTCTTCGCGTGTTGGCCGAATTTTAATTTCTGTGAATTTTAGCGAGTATTGCCACCCGGTCCAGGATGACCATTCAATCCCGTCGGCGTAAGAGGTGTGCTGTCCGCGCAGGTACTGGCCGTTCAGGTTGGACGTGTGGCAGTTGCGGTACCACCAGGCGCCGTGGTAGAATGAAGCACAGTTGTTCTCCGAGTGATCGTTGTCTCTGTCTTTTGTGGTGAACTTCATTCCATTGTGCTTAAGCAATGAATCTCCTGTGTACGGGTGCACACAAAAATAAAGGGAAAACAGCAGAAAGATAATTAAACTATTCTTCAAAAAATTTGGGGGCAGTAAGATTTTTTATTTTGAAAGAAATGAATACTCTTTTTCAGCAAGAACACTTTAATAAAAGATACAAAAGTGACAGTAAAGACATTTATTTATTTTATTTATCCTTTATTTAGCCAGGAGAATCTGAAGGGGAGAATCACTGGCCAGGACCCAGGAGAATCCCATTGAGACTTCACAATCTCTTCTTTGCAACAAAATGTAAAATTTTACAAAGGATTTTTAAAAATGCAGTTTTTTTAACTTTCTGTTCATCAAAGAATTTTGAATTTGTTTTTAATTACACTACAAATGTAAGCAAAAGAATGTTGAAAAAAAGACTTTTACTAAATATTAAGCAGCATCGTTTTCACTATTGATAATAATAAGAAAATCAGCATATCAGAATGATTTCTGAAGGATCATGTGACACTGAGGACTGGAGTAATGATGCTGAAAATTC
>NW_015546118.1:1537712-1545863 GCF_001515605.1 Sinocyclocheilus anshuiensis | reverse complement strand
TGTGTGTGTGTATGAAAATGTTATTTTAAATTGTAATAATAAGTATTACTGTTTTTACTTTATGTTTGATCAAATAAATTCAGCCTGGGTAAGATACTTTTTTCAAAACATTTAAAAAATCTTACCGACCCCAAACTTTTAAATGTTAATGTGTGTTTAAGTTGCAACAGAGCTGATTTGTGTGATTCTAGAAATACCACTGTGAAAATCATCACAAAAAGCCATTTCAAACAAACAACTCTAGATGAATGCCCATGAATACATGAGACGAGTTAGCATCCACAAGCAAACTCGTCTCATCTCTCTCAAATAAAAGCATTTTCAGCATTTTATCTCATTTGGGTGTGATTTATGCATACAGTGTTTTGCTTTGCTCCTGTCTCCTTCCCTCACACTTCCATAAGACCTTAACATTTTGCATTGGATGACTCACTCTACATTGAATGATTTCTCATCATTGCCTTTTTGATGATCCTCTTTAAAGAACTCGTGCGCAAACGCATATAGGTGCTACTCCATAATTAGATGAAATGTGTTAAGTTATGTGTTACTGTATGTGTTAAGTTACACACTCTATGCTGTCTGAAACATGCAGCTGAACCAGTACTTTATTGGCTGATGACACTGACGTCAGTCACATAGTACACATGAGTACTACATTAATATAAAGGCAACTACTGTAGATAATTCCATGTATAAAAGACCCATTTATACCAATAGGCAAGCTTGACATTGTAAAGGCATACCATTTAAATAATGTTGGAAATACTTTGTTTTTCTCTTATGTTCAACAAGGCTGCATATATCTGACCAAAATACAGCAAACAGTAATACTGTAAAACTTTTGATCATTTAATATGTCCTTTAATAAAAATATTAATTTCTTAAAAAGAAAAAAAAAATCTTACTGATCCCAAACTAGAAATTAGACAAATCTGAAAAGACACATTTTCAATTAATTTCACTAGTGCTTTTCAGTTTTTCACTTTTCAGCTGAAGGCAACAATGATGTTGAGAATCTCCATAGAAAGTTACAAAACAAGTACAAAATTTTAATGAAATGAAGTATGCTGTAAGAAAGGAGAGCTAATAAATGCAATAGATAGATAGATAGATAGATAGATAGATAGATAGATAGAGACACACAAAACTGTATGCACTGCACTATATTTTTTCACGATATTTGCCTTAGTGCTTTTAATAGAATAATCAGGATTAATTTAGGTTTTTTTTTCACTGAAAATTTCCACCTCGTACGACCTCTTAGGTCCCCAAACCTCAGCTTGAAAACCCCTGGTCTAAAGCACACAGTGGCATTATGCATTATTGTCTTTCCAATCCATTTCCAAAATATTCAACCTATATTTACTGCCTATTCTGTAATCAAAGGGTAAAAATATGCCATCAAATGGTTGAAGTGCATGCATTAATTTCTATTTTAGTAAAAGGGTTTGACTGAACTACAATGGTACATCAGTAGATAATCATGCACATATCTCTGAATGATAATGGCACGGATGTGCTGCAGCTTTCTGTTATTTTGAGAAGTAAAGAAGATTTGTATCTTGCAGCTTCTTTTTATTACAGCCATTGTGTCAGGCAAGTATTTCGAGATCCCAAATTCTTTCAGAATTCTGTGCGGGAAAGGGTCAACTTGTGGGTCAATGACAAGTCTTCTTCCCTCAAGAAGTGTCTTGTAGCATCAGTCTTATCTGATGGCAACAGACATTGGGTGTGGTGGGCCAACAGAGACAAACCTTCACCATTTCTGTGGCTGAAAAGGGGATTTGGAAAGCCATCCTGCCTGCTGTCCACTTCACTGGATTTTCTGGCAGGAGGGCAGGTGGTGATGTGTCTGTTGCCCCATAAACTGTTCCTGTCAGCTCAACATGAACAGAGAATATAATCCAAACAGAGCTAGAACAAAGTGTTCTATGGTTTATTTCTAAACCACTATGGGATTTGTTCAGAACCAGTTTGAGTTTAACCTTTCATCCAGCTTAACATACAAGGGACGCTCCACAGAAAAGGATAACATTTCCAGAACGAAAGCTCTAAACCTCCATTCCTCTTCTCTAACAGCCCATGACCTTGAAGATCTCCAATCTTCTGATCCACAGTCAGTTTAACTCAATAACGTCAAAGACAATACGCAGAGAAACGGATCCCAGACCGGCGCTCAATTTCCCAGCAGAAACGCGCGTCATTCAAGCTTGACAGATTTTGTCCGCAGCTATGGGAATAAGCCATTAATCACACTAGGGTCGCACGGAGCCCACAGAAAATACTTCTGCCGTTGACATTTCAGCATTAAGAGTGTTGTATCCAGACATGTCCTTGCAAACTCTCAGATTCGGTCACATGCTCTTGGGAATCACTTTTCCTTTGTCAAGGGGATACTATTGTCTCGGAAAGCCTTCAGGTGATGTGGTAATATCACATGTGACTCTCTAAAAATGCTCGGTATAAATGTGTAACCTGCATAAAACATACCGTATGTGCACAAACTTATGCGTGGGCTTATTTGTGCTCACATGCCGGCGTGAATAAGGAGTCACCTTGACGCTGTCTGTATTTTGAGACGTATTGGGCCCCACCAGGCCGGCCCAGAGCACAACTGCCTGTCAAAATTCAATGCAAATGATCACAATAATATTCTCAGTGCTCTGATTAGGGGAGACCTGTCAGGCAGCAAACAGGAAACCCAGCAGCTCAAGGGCATGAAGACGCTGCCCAGCAGAGACCACCTGCTCACCTGACACCAGCTCTACAGACACAATCCAATTCAAGCCTGGATATACCTGCTGTACAGACAGGAGATCTCTCACCTCTCTCCTTCATGCTCTCATCATGGTGAATTTGTGTGTTTTCCTCTGCAACTGCCCTTGAGTTCAAACTCAGAATGCTCTTTCTATTTCTGTTTATCTCGCTACTCACTTGTTTCTTACAGGACTCTGAGGAGCTTTCCAATTCAGTTTGTGTCTGTTCTTGACATTTGTCTTAAGTCAATGGTAGTAATCGACTGGGAGGCATTGTGTGTGTGAGTTTGCGAGGACTGGGTGATAATATCGGATTTCTAAATAATCCCGACAATGATTGTTAAGATTCTAAGAACTTTTCTTTAATGGCAGCATTAAAAAAATAACTTGAGATGTGAATGAGTTTGCAGTCTGTTTTTAACGTGATGCAATAAAAAGATAGTGTACCAAAAAATAATAAGGAACGCCTTACTATTGTATGGTCCCTTGCAGACTGCATGCAAAAACATTCACATTACCAGTGTAGTCCGATTTATGAACAAATGAGCTGGTTCTTTTTAGCGATCAAAAAAGATAAATTGTGACAAATATAGTCAGAATCATACTGACTATAGAAATCATTCAAATCAGCCGGTACTTTTTAATGAGCATTTTTTGTTTTAATCAAATCTGAATAAAATTGAGAGCTTGTGAATACCCAGCCTTAGTGTTTGTTTTTGTGTGGTGATTTGCAGAGGACATGTGATAGAGCTATGTTTTGTTTGCAGCTAAGAAGTGACTAAAGAGTGAATTAAGTGCTATGATTATTCTGTCTATGCCACCAAGCACTGAAGTGGACCAATTATCTGAATGAATAAGCACTTATTATTGTTGACAAAGATTTAATCATGCTAACTGATTTGCATACCGGGTCTTTCAAAGTTAGTGTGATTTAAATAAGGCATACTAATTACACAATATTGAAGATATTGATCCATGGTCTGTAAATATGTAAATATGTGTATGTACCTGCAGTTCCGGTGTAATCAGCGATGGTGAGGGGGTAACCGTCATCCTCAGGATCAACAGAGAACAGTCCAACTCCAAACACACCATACTGTGCGAAAGCTGTGCTGTTCTCGAAATCTTCAAGATCTATGCGCAGTTCGTAGTTTCCTTGGATAGAGAGAGCATGGATTTGTTTCAACCCTGATGAGAGAAACAAAGAAAGGGAATTAATTTCAAGATTATTTTTAGTCATAGGAAATATAATTGGATTATGAGTGTAAAGTATGAATTAGGGCTGTGAATATTTTAATATTTTAACCCAAATAAATGTAGAGTCAATATAAAGTTTTTTTTTTTTTAGATATTTGTTTAATAGCACTTTTTAAGTACTATTAAGTATTACCAGGTCTATACTGCCAATACAAATACCTTTGTTAAATGGATTTAAAAAATATATATATATTTTGAGTATAAAATTACTAATTCCAACCATTTAAGAATATAAGAGTTTTGTTCCAACCCTGCTCCAACACACATACCATGTAGTTTTCAAATAAGCCTGAAGAACTTGATTGGTTGGATCAGGTGTGTTTAATTAGGGTTGAATCTAAACTCTGCAGGGCTCTGGCTCTCCAGGAATTGAGTTTGACACCCCTGGCATAAACCAATTAAAAATAAAAGTCTTTTTAGCATTGCCTTTATTTGTGAAAATTAACTCAATGTTTCAATGTTAACTTATTACTCTTTTTGGTCTCCTATTCGAACGAGAGATGTCTGTTCATTTTGTTTCACTTCAGATCTTTTCAATGCATTGATTCGTTAAATATGTAATAAAGATACTAGTCAAAACATTTAGTATCCATATTTAGGGGATAAGCACAGAAGGTGCTTGGGCACCTATTGTATCTGTTAGTTTTCTTCTTCTGCTCTGGAAGTCTATGGCAGCCCATAGAACTGCTTGCGGGAAAGTTATGAAATTTGGAACACACAGATAGAGGACAGTCTCAATATTAACCATAGCAAATTTGGAGTCTCTATCTCAAACTCTCTAGCGCCATCAATAGGCCAAATTTGCACACTTATGCTAATAATATTTGAACCGTAATATCTAAAAGCAAAACAATTTTTTCCTCTGATTTCTTCACTCATGCAGTCGAATGCATATCAAAATTTACATTTCTACAGGGCAAGATTTTTCACAATCTTGAATTTTCTTAAAAATCTACTTTTTGGAACTCGTCCTAGATGGTTTGTCCAATATTCATCAAAATTCAGATCATCTTTAGAGCATTCTGGTAAAAAGTTTTCAAAAGCTTTTTGATATACCAAACCGTTTTCGTAAAGCGTGTTAACGAATTTAACGAAGTTTGTGCAAAAATGGACATGAAGCTATATCTCCGCAACACAATTATATTGATCCACTGTCCTCTCTACACACGTTAGCAATATAAGTATTGATTCATCTATCCACACTTACACCTGTGTGGCTTAATCTTGGAGATGAATTTTCATCAACCAAGTAGCCAAACTCAGTATGCAACAGGCAAATAGCATGAGCATAAAATGCAACAGGAAATGGTGAAAAAACAAACTATGATCATAGCCTCCGTGAGCAGAAAAACTGAGTCTGCATTAATTATGTTAATTATTTGTAATGTGTTAAACAGCCAATATGAATCGCGAAAATAAACACATTATTTTTCCTATCTCTGGTATGAATGTGTGGTTCATTTTCACTTTCTGTGGCCTGCATATAAAATAATGCAATAAAACACTGAAATGCTCAAACATCTATTATTATGCAGAGCAAATGCATACTTTAAAAATTCATACATGGCTACTATGCATTAAAGCTGCATGGAAAACAACCAGGTTTTAGGGGAGATTCACTGTTTTCATATTTTGTTGTTTTTGTTCACATTTCCAGCACCAGACCCATAAACACCGGATAGAAAAAATCTTGCAGAACCATCCTCAGATATAAACTCTGAGTTGAATTATCAAAATTAATTTGATGTGTAGGGTGCAGTGTAACTACAAACATATGAGTATCCGCACAAGGAAATTGATAAAGAAAAGCAGAATTAATGAAAAAATTAGGAGGGAAACAGCAACAATCCATTAATGCATACAAAACTGAGTCTCTTTACGGCTTCATTCAAAATATAAATAAAATAATATATTTTTGAAAAGAGGAAAAGAAACCTGCTACTTTCACAAGTAATTTACATAACTTTTATTCAGGCTTAATTAAAACCCATGAGATTTTCCCTGAGGCTCGTTTGAAATAATTAAACATTGGGAGTATTTTACGCCCTTCTTGCTTTTCTACCAAAGAAGGGGCCAAACAGGCAAGTCTGTGCGCATGAAACTCAGGTGTGCCAGAATTTTCAATTAAACATTATTGTGAAGACATTTCACTAAGCTGCATTTTGTCTTGAATTATCATACTGATTGCTCAATTAACAAGAAAGAGTGAATGTGAGTCAAGGTGTGCTGCTAGATGGCTTTTATAGGTGAATGTTTCTTCTTTGATTATTACAAACTAAAGCCGAATTTATGATGAAAGTCACATATATATATATATATATATATATATAGGAATCTTAGACTGCTGTCATTTAAGAGCTGCCTGGATCCAATATACTGTTACACGTGTTTTCTTTCTCAGCTGTTTGCTTTCACTTAAGACCTAACTTACTGTGTTTAGTGGGACACTTGCAAAGACAGGCATTTTGACACATACAAGTGTGTGTATGTAATCGTTCAAAGCCTAAAGCGGCAAAAATAACTCAGTTCAATAATTCTATATTCTCTAATGAGTTCTCTTTCACTGCTGATTGTGTTTCAACAGCTTAAAATCACTTGTTTTTAAACTGCTATGCTTATAAACATGTGAAAAGGATAAGTTTTCATGACCACGTAGCACAGCAACGTCATGTGAGTGTGTAAGCACGATAGAAACGATAGTCCAAAATCTCTACCAGTTGACAAATTTCTGCCAGTTAATTGTATATCGCCCACACAACAATTACATTAGACTAACCCTAATTCAAACTCTAACCTTAAAACACGTTTTTGCATTTTCTGAATCTAAAAAGATTTATCTGACCTCTGAGGACACATTAGCCCCCAACCCACAGCTAAGCCAACCCCCACGCACGCATATTTTGAAAGGGAGAGAGAAAGTGCACATGATAGATCATATATGTATACTCTCACTCTTCTACAGCACACATTCTATGCCTTCTGCCAGATGCCCTGCTATTGTTATGGGCAGTCAACACCCATGAAGCCTGGGCAGTTCCTATTTGCCAGTAAACATAAATAGACACTGATATATTGAGTCAGAAAGCGGATTGTGTGTTGAGCACAAATTTAAGCGAGCAGCACAATAAAAAGCCTACGGGCATCGGCAGTCACACTGCACACCTGTGATAAATACCACTCTAAAAATGACATATTCCTGCAATTATGCAGGGAAAAATTGGGTCAGAACAATCCATAAAATTTCAAAGCTCCTCTAGGTTTCTATACACACACAAACCCACTCTCAACGAATACAGATATCATTCTAAAACAGGAAACATAAAACATTTATTCTAGATGTGCATAATAAACACATGTTAAATTGTTAGTCATTTAAATAATAGTGCTATATTCCATCTTCTGCCAGCTAGACAGACAAAATACAACATCTTGATTCTGATTAATGTGTTAATGTCTTCAATTTGCAGCTAATTTGAGTGATACAATTGTCTGGCTCATTAACAATTCATACAGACTGTGCACAGCTATACTTCTCTTTTTGCCATGGTAAAAGGTTCAAATATTAATGATTAATTTGCTTAGATTTGAAAAGTATGTTGGGAGGGAAATGCATTGAGTGGTTATAAATATCCCTCAAGCCATTTTTCCACATTCACATGGTTTTACTCCAGGAAACAGACACAGCACTTGAATCATTACACTCTATCTTTTTTCTCTTTCTGTCCTCTTTCAGTGACATTTCTGCAAGTTAAAATATTCATAATGCTTTTTCTCTCTATGTGACTTTACGCAAAAGAAAAGGAAAGAAAGAAGAGGGGAAGGGGAAAGAAAACTCACAGGAAGCAACGTGAAGTGTGTGTTTGGTGAAGAAGAATGGACAGGAGGCATGAATAGTGCGATGGAGAGATGGAGGGCAGCGGAGAGGGCGGAAAGTGGAGGGGTGTCTTTGAACACCTGTCTTTTCTCTCTCTTTCCCATCAAGGCGAGAGACGAATGGAAAGGATCTCCCACAGACTTCAAAGGGAGAAGCTCAGGGGGGGAAAACGCAATTTGTGTGAGCTCACACACACACACACACACACACACACACACACACACACACACACACACACACACACACACACACACACACTCA
>NW_015546118.1:1533370-1537572 GCF_001515605.1 Sinocyclocheilus anshuiensis | reverse complement strand
CACACACACACACTCACACTCACACTCACACTCACACTCACACAACTGAAGAGGACACACACAAAAAACACCAAAGTGCTGATAAGATTCAAAGGTTTGTGATAAAAAAAAATCCACAAGTCCAGAACTTTTGGAAATGCAAGCTAAATATTAACCCGTTGTTATATTTCTGGCCACTCTTTGGCTTTAACCTGATTTCCAAAAGCAGATTAAAGCAATATTATGGTTTGTAGAATAAAGAATAAAAAATTGAGAATAAAATAAAATGGTTGCAAATGCCTCTATTAATTTTGGGTAATTTAAAAACCTTAATGAAAATAATTACCATAACTGAACATTCATTTATAATCGTAGCATTTTTTTAATAATATGTCAACATAAGTCAACATGCAACATGAGGACTTTTCATGCTCCACAACTATTGAAATCTTTTTCTAATATTTTTACTAATATATATATATATATATACCTCAATCAATAATGTAGCTTCTGATGTGTCCTGAAGAACAAAACTAGATGAAGACATTGGGATGGATGCCCTGAGCTATACACCAGAGACCTCTGGATCAGTGTGGATGAGGTTTCATCACCTATTTTCACTGTGTTCTAGAATCCAGTTACAGAAGGAAAACCTAAGTTTGAAGAGCAGCTCAGAAAAAGTGACACCTGAGGGGGAAAAGCCGCTATATAGTCTCTAACTCACTTCCTGACACATAGTATGTGTCACACGTGTGTAGATGTTCAAAAGCAGAGAGCACAGCCAGAGAAATGACTCACCAGCAGAGCTGTATGCAAAACCAGAGTATCTAGCCAGAGTCACAGACGAGTTCCACTTGAGACATAATCTGTCTTTCCAAACATTGCCAATGTACCTCTAGTAGTCATTATTCAAAACAACCTAGGGCATTATCCTTTTTTCTGACTAGCAATGGAAATCCCTCGAACTAAATAAGACGTACTGTTACATGACATTTTTTTTAAAATGTGGTTTCAAGAAGTTGCCACGATGAAAACCTGAAGAGCAAGTTAAAGGAGTATTACAGAGGACAGGACTTTCTTTCTTCTGTGGAACATAAAATAAGATACTTTGGGGAAAAATGTTGGTAACCAAAAGTTTGAAACAAGCAAACAAATAAATAAAACAAAACACTGAGCCATTTCTCAAAATATCTTCTTTTGTGTTCCACAGAAGAGAGAAAGTCATACGGGTTTGGAACGACATGAAATTAAAGGGATAGTTCACCCAAAAATGTGTCTTCTTCTTCAGCCGGCGCCTCGCGTCTTCTTCTTCTTCTTGCTTTACGGCGGATCGCAGACTTATAAGTGCATTACCGCCACCTATCTCTCAAGTGGACCATTGACACTCCTAATTGAGATTGTAGATAGAGTGTCCACTTGAGAGCAACTAATGCAAGTAGGCAAATAAAAAAAGACTTACTATATCCTCCACTGAATATCACGCCGGCGTGTTCTTCTGAGGAAAATCCAAAGCTTATTTCTCTCAGCGCGTCTTCTTCCAGAAGCGAAGTAGCCGAGATGAACTTGAGGGAAAGTTTACATGCGCGCGTCTCACGTGGACTATTGTAATATCAAAAGCGCGATCGGCACGTGGGCGTGGTCACATTAGCGATAATGAAGGCGACGGCCAAGACTTGACATCGCGTTGGTTTCATACTGATTACTTTGTCAAATAATATTTATTTTCATCATGACTTACTTCATTTAAAAGTAGACATGTCAAGCTTTCTATAGATATATCTCTCATGTGTGTGTGTCAAATATTCGCTGAGTTTCAGTTAATTTTAGTGACGCGTTTCAAACAGATATGCGCGGAGAATGAGATGGCTAAAAGCACACCCTGTTTATTTTCTTTATTTTGCAAAAGCACAATGTTTTGTTGATATTGTGAGTGTACACAAGTAGACCCTTTACGGATTTAAATGCTGGATTACTTTTATATGTACGGTCAAGTATGAAGGAGCATTTTAGTTCTTTTCGCTGTCATCATTCAAATCTGTAAAAAGTTCCGCTGGCGGCAAACCAGCTTAAGCCGGTTTAACATGCATTTTTTTCCATCATTGATATTGTTTAAATAACATTCAGACTAATTTAATCATGCTTTCAGTTACCGATAGATTGTAGTACTCTAAGCTCTACTTAACATATTTTATCATATTTAAAACTTTTCTGCAGAATTGTGCTGATTTTCTCCCACAATCAGTGCTGAAAACATGACAAAAATGTGCTGATTTCCACCGAGAGTGATCCAAGAGCAAAACAAGATGATTAACAGAGATGATTAGTACACTAATGGAGGCTATTAAGGAGAGAAATAGAGAGAGAGAGCAGCAGAATGAGAAGAGGTTGGGGATCTGAAGGGGAAAAGGCATTTAAAATAGACAGAGATGATGTACAAGTAACTACAAATGCAATGTCATCTGTGCGTCCACAGAGCTTGGGTCGGCTGGATTAAGATACATCTTTTCATAACTCTGAGGTCTCAATGAGGTACTTACAAACACAGCACATGTATGCTTGAGCTCACTTTCACCAATGTGACACTGGATTGACACTAATGCACTCACTCACTCACTCACTCACTCACTCACTCACTCACTCACTCACTCACTCACTCACTCACTCACTCACTCACTCACTCACTCACTCACTCACTCACTCACTCACTCACTCACTCACTCACTCACTCACTCACTCACTCACTCACTCACTCACTCACTCACTCATCCTCCCTCTCTTCCCTTCATTCTCTTCTTACTTTTTATGTGCATCATATTTCTTAGCAATATTAAAACACCCATAGTCAGCATGAGTTGGTGCATTATGGGAAGTGCACTTGTTGACGTGCTCGGGTTTGTGT
The DNA here is from genome assembly GCF_001515605.1 of Sinocyclocheilus anshuiensis. Lineage (NCBI taxonomy): Eukaryota > Metazoa > Chordata > Actinopteri > Cypriniformes > Cyprinidae > Sinocyclocheilus > Sinocyclocheilus anshuiensis. Next base: position 1,534,694 of record NW_015546118.1, on the reverse strand, counting down.
GTGTCTGTGTGAGAAAGAATTATGGAGGGGGCACTTGTGACTCCACACAGAAAATGGATGCTCTTTGTTAGGGAGCCATAATTCATACTGCTATAATTGATTGGGGAGTGTGAGGATTTACAACCAGAAAGAAGGAAATAAATAAAAGAGAAACTGCTGATAGAGACAGAAAGAGAACACAGAGTGAAATAGAAAAAAGGAAGCGAATGTATCTAAATAGGACATGATAATGATCTCTCATCTCCTCTGTCATATCTTCCATGTGAAGTGCGAATGAGCTCCCCAGTGAGTCACTTTAACACTGTTTTTCCCCCCTATCTGATTAAATCAGATTTGGATTGAATAAGACAATGTCCCCAGATAATGCTATCAATGACAGAGCTCGCCTTAACTCTGCAAAAAGCAGTGTTTCAAGCTGATTCTTGTAACCAAGAAGGATCTATACCAGGACACAGTGGGTAGAGCATATACTCCCGAAACACATAAAAGCCTTTGTGCTTGCAGGGATGGAAGTCTGAATGAGGCCTGTGTCATGGCCAATGCCGGACTCCCTCTCTGTTTCTGTCTTCACAATTCTGAGTCACAGATCGGACCTTCAGTCCATGGTATCAAAACCTTTGAAATTCCCTGATTCAGTCCTGTCCACAGGTACATGTGCAATATTTGTTTAATCTAATAAAGATCTGTCACGCTTATTTGGATTTTACAAAATGACCTTTAAAATACAGTATCCTGAAAAATGTATTTATTTATTTATGCATGCTGTTAAACACACACACACACACACTTTGACATTTATGTAATAACTGACAGATCACAGCTTGAATTCTGGTTGAGAAAAAATATAAAGAGGAGAATCTTTCATGATTGATAGAATGTACATGTCTATGCTCTTTCTATGACTCACTGGGTCCATAAAATAGAAAAATAAAGAAAAACGTAATTTGACATATGACCACTTTCATGTCATCTTTTTCTCCCACATTTCTATTGATCATATCAGATGAACTACAAAAATGAAAGAGAACTGAATGACTTCACAATCCTTGCCGCCTGTCCTTTGTTGAGTACGATGCTGCCTGGCTTTGTGCTTATCGCTTGAAAATCTTTAACTTCAGGTTTAAAAGTTTGCTATTTTTGAAGTAAATCTAATTAATGATGGTCAGATAACATAATGCAGGTACATGAAAAGAGGTCTATGACTCCTGCTTCTTATCAGAAAGTGCATAAACTCAGTGCAGTGGAGGTACTGCTAAGCAACAAGCGGTAGATATTTAACTCCAATCCTAAAGGAGTGCATGCTGCCCCCCCCCCCCCACAAAAA
>NW_015546118.1:1525151-1532696 GCF_001515605.1 Sinocyclocheilus anshuiensis | reverse complement strand
AATCAGTAAATCAATATAAGTCAGCTTCTAAAATATTGGTAGACCTGTACTTTTGAGCTCAAGCAGTTTTGTACTTTGGCACAGATTACAGCCCTAGACTTAAGCGGAAGGGGAAGCTCTATTTTTCAAAATTCAACCACTGTATATCATAAAACTAGCCCTATTTCACCAACAAGTGCAGCCTCTGCCATCACCATAACTCCCATGAGCCTTCGGTGGATGTAATGACACGGAGGGTCAACGATAAGGAAGAAAAATTGAGTCATGAGGGAATTTGACTGGTTAAAAGGAACATGATGTAAGCTTTATCTCAATCTCAAGGGTAAACAATGTCCATGAGTGAGAGAAGCTTTACACGGCCACTATGGACACTATAATATGGCTTGCTACTCTTGTCCCTCTCTCAGCCTGTGGCGAATAAGCAGAAGAGGGCACTATAGAAACTGCAATGACTGCCATCTGCAATGCAGCTAACAAAGATTTTGTGCAGAGAAACAGGGTCTGTAAGTTCACACTTAACTAAACCAAACTGTATGCCTCTTTGATGATAATCTATCTAACACAATGAGAATCTATTTCCATGTATAAGTATGCCCTGGAGCGCAAGTGCCTCTCTTGGCCACACCAGCAGAGGAGGGGTGGCAGCATTAGAAACAACTGTATCTTTATCCACATTCCCATGGGCCTGACTGATGCCACATCTATCTGTCATCCTGCATCCGTTGCGCCAATTTATGACCTCACACACTGTGTGTGTGAAAGAGAATTACGTCCTTTAAATTCCCTGTACATCCTCTTTCTCTCTCTCTGTATCTCAGCAGAGAACAACAAGCCAGTCGCCACTGCTCATCCCATTAAGCGAACATAGGAACAAAAACATTCACGCAGACCAACACACAATAATGATTGTAGTTTAAACCTCTCTGCAGGTTAAGAGCTTGATTATAGCGCTTTGGCTGTCAAAAGCCATTTTGGCTCGCAAAAATGGTAAACATGGAAATTTGGTCTTTCTTGTTGATTTGATTCCCACTTGCTACATGGAGTGGAAGAAAAGCAAAGGGAATGAGTTGCTGCTGCACATCCACTGATCATGTGGAGATGAATGTTTAGCGCTCTAGTTGAGTGATTTTCAGTTTCTAGGTTGGACCAACAAATAAATGCATTTAAGGGATGATGCACAGTCAGCCGTTTTAGCAAAATGAACCCTGACAGATCTGTGATGTGTACTGTTGACTGTATGACTCTCTGCAGGTCTAAAAGGTCTGCAGGATGCACCATTCGGAAATTACTTCCTGAATTTGAAATGAGTTAGTAAACAAAATAAATAATTGCAATATGCAAAAAAGTAAAAATAAAAGAATTTAAAATTCAAAGAAATTCCTATAACTGGATTTAAAAAAAATATAAAATCAAAGTCTGTCAAGACAAAAATGTTGACAGATGTGTAGAAACAACTAGGAAAGGATCTAATTGTCTGGCTCTCTGTGGTTGAGAGGGTGCGCAGGTGTTGGCAGCTTTTTACACTGATAATTTTAAAAATCACAGTTTATGCTCACAGGCTTCCTCTCTGTCACAAACACACAACTTACCAAGCCAGTACTCTCCAGTGATTTTGCCAAATCCTTCCCTGTAGGAGTCCCACTCCCTGAAGAAGTTCACAGACCCATCCTCCCTCCGCTGGATTACCTGACAAAAAGCAGAAACAGAATATTGATTAACCACAAATTTGTGTCAAAACCTTGTTAGTGGGTTGCATGATAGTAGATATTAAGTTTTTTTCTTTTTTTTTTGTTAAACAAATTAACGTCTGAAAACAGGACAATGTTCTGTTGTGTTCTCCTGTATAGCTTGATTCACACAGTAATTGTTTCTCATGGGGACGTAAGAGATTTTCAGCATTTACAGGGGTTAGTCTGTGATTTTATTGCCATCTGAATTCAGAATGTCTGTTTTTTTGACAAACACCAAGGTCATGTGGTAATTTAATTGACGTCTGAATCCACATCTCTGAGTTTACAAGAAGACATCAATTCAAAATTCAGTGTTTAAATGCTTTTTGACCACTGATGAACATGGTAGGGTAACTGTTGCACTTCACTGTAATTTGAATGCATATTTATTACTGAAAAAACAAAAACTGAAATGCTGGAAAGTATTTACAAGAACAATATTTCAGAACTGCTCTCCCACAGCGAGTGGGAGCTGTTAAGAACAAAAAAGAATGAGAAGAAAAGCACATAAACATTTGAAATGAGTCATTATTATGGCAGCTACAGGCATGCAATATAATTTAAAAATATGTATTATATAGGCCTACAATTACATACACAAAAAATATAAACCAAGCAGCTTTATGTTTGCCTTATGTAAATAAGAAGTTGCATTAACTTATTTCTGCTATTCTCCACATTTTTAATGACATTCATAATTTTGAGAGATAAAATGCAAGACAGAAAACCATTTCAACTATAGTGCATCTATTTTCCTATTTTTAAACAGGAGATTTAAATAATCAAATAATAAATCTGATATTATTAAATATGAATATATTCTTATTATTCCAAGCATATGATATTTATAAACAGCAGACAATCATGCGACTGGCAACATGAGCAGTGCATTCTCGGGTTCGAAGGATCACAGAACTTGCTTCTCCACTGTGAATAAATCACCATTCGAATCCATGAGTTTTATCACTGAGGTGCCATGCAATTTATTTTTACATATGTCCACATGAGAAACAATTACCGTCCAAATAGGGCTTATGATGTATGTGTGTGAGTTCATGTGCTTTTGAATGAAGTGGGCCTACTGTATGATTTCAGGGCTCTTGCTCAGAGTAACTCCATGATAAGTGTGAATGACTAAACTCTCTCAGCAGAGACTGATATGAGACCTGAACAAACATAATGATGGAAGAGCTCAGCATTGTGATCTGAAGGATAATATAATTTAATGGAGTATGATTTATTGAAGTATGATATCTTGAGCTAGTCAAGACTGACACAAAAGAGTAGAACTTACAGAGCTCGTAATCTACAGAGCCATGCAAATATTTGAGTTCACTTCTATTTTGCTTTTTTTTTTTTTTTTTTAAATCTATATAACCAGTTTGTCACTTTGAATAAAAAGTTAATTTAAAAAAAGAACAGGAATGTCAGAATGACTCAGTAACTGGCCTGTCTCCCTTTTGCCTTAAATGACAGGAGCACTTGAACTGCATGAACTCACAAATTTGTGTAAAAATCATGACGTAAACTAAAAACAGCAACTTGAAATGTCGGATCGGCATCTTATATTGGAACAAAGCAATCCAGGTTGTTGAAGGATAAAAACATGTTTACAGTCAAGTTCATTTTGCCAGTATACAACAAGCAAAGGTGGCCAGTTGAATTAGAGTTCAACTTTAAGCAAGAAGGACATTAAAGACAATGCGTCTTAATAAAGCGCAATAGTGGATGTGCACAGAATAAAATGTTCAAAATGTGCCAACCCATAATGAGTCTGTCAAAATCGCTGACACTGGCTTTGGTTGTGGCTGTGTGAGATTTTATGTGTGTTTTTTTTATGGCACAGAAGGGCATTCAGTGCAATATGGTAATCAGAAACAACACTCAGGGGTCTGTGTTTGTTCTTCTGCGTTATCTGTAATCCCTCCGGGATTACCAAATATGGATGCAAATGGCAACCACATCACTGAATGTCTATTTATGGAAAACACATTGCGTCTAATGCATTACATTTCTCCTATCATAGTAAAATATATGATCAGTTGATTTCACAAGCAGGTGGACTTTGTTTTCTGTTGAAATTTGGAAGAGAAGTGAGACGGGGAGGGAAAGGGGTCAATCCAGTACAGGATGACAGCTGTCAGTTATCTTAAAGGTTTTGCTCTCTCCCGCATCACTCCCGCCCTGTAGCTGCCGTAGAGGCTCCTGGGAGATCAACCCTGCCTGCACAGAACTGAGGCAGACACCACTGTCAAGGTTGAAATTACACATGCATCCACACACACATACAATCATGCCTGGGTATTATCTTGCTTGTTTTCCACATATTTAAGGCAGGCAAGTAGTGAAGGTCAAAGGGGCATCGACCATCACTGTCTAACAACAGTGTCAGCAGAGGCAGAGAATCAGACAGAGCGAGAGAGGGAGTATTAAAGGTGAAATCAGAATCGGTCGACCCCTTTCTCACTGTCCCTGTCACCTCACAGCTTTCAGGAATGAAGCATATATCTATTAAGCAATATCTCTCCAACAAATGCAGGTAAAAAAAACAACGGCTTTTATGCGTAATGTTAAACCTTTACTTAAAATGTTTGTGGTTAGTTTCCCTTATTTTTAAAGGGATAGATAAAAAAAACACTGTTGAACTAAAAAAAAATAAATAATAATGTTTCAGTTGTTTTTGTCTATACTGAAAAATCAAAAGAAATCAAAACTTTCAAGCTCCAAAAAAATATAAGATTTTTATAAGATATAAATTTAAAATTAATTCCAGAAGGCTTGAGTGGTATATTGGTATAAAATCTTCTACAGCGACACAATCACTTTGAATATGAACAGTCAAAATGTAATTCACTCTCAATTTCAAATTAAACAATGACCAATACACAAATACATAAACTTTGTAAAATATGGCTACATAAACCTCAAATGTCACCATGCTTAATCATGTGAAGTGAGAAAATATGTTTGCCATTACTTTGAGGTTTGTGTTGCCATATTTGATGTATTCAATGTAAATTTCATTCTGTTCTTCATGAAGAATGCACCAGTTGGGTCATATGAATTACGTTTGATCCTTTTTGGAGCTTGAAAGATTTGTATTAACAGTAATATGCACAAAATTATTTAAAATCATGTTATTAGAGATGAGTGGATCCTGTAAATGTAGGACCATAAATATGAATGTAATTTCACACACAGCTATTAATAATAATTCACTCTGCACATATGAGGAAAATGTTAGTTTGTAGTCTCTATCTATTATTAAGGTGGGAAAAAAAAAGTCACAGGATGGCTCAGTGAGCTGTTTCATGTCATTCACACAATTAAAAGACTTGATGTCACCTCATATAATATTAGCCTCTTGACACCCTGGTGTTTACAGTAATTGATCCGAAACCCTTACAGTGCAGTGATCTGTGAATCTTGCCCTGTGGTCTTTGTGCCATGACTGTGCCATTTCAACGCAAACGACAAACTGCACCCAAAATGTCAGTCGCTGCCGACCAGACTAATTAAAAATTATCTTTTAATTAAAGTCCCCACCGAAGGATTATAGCAGCTGAGGGCATTGCTGTGGTGGTGTCTGCTCTGTGTGGTTCTTCAGTACAGAGCCTTTCTGAAATCAATATCATTTTCTTGCACATGATAAAAAAGCGAAAATGATTTATCCTTGCTCAAGGAGGGCTCTGTTGTGTTTGCTTATAGCAAGTCAGTTCCTGAAGTGCTACTTGACATTTGATGTGTCACTTGGGTTATGGCTTTTACATTCCTCAGAGAATAAAAATGAAAAATTAAGCCTGCATTATTAAAGTTTTGAGTTTATTCCATTCATTAAACATTCAGAAGACCCAAGTCATGAATTCACGGTTAAAATGATAATTTGTGTAAGGTGAATTATTATTTAGTTTTCATTAATAGCTGTGTCCAATAAAACTGAACTTTAGATAATTTTCCTGGTCTTACATTTAGCCTAGAGATTCACTCGCCTTTAATAAAAATAACTGAAATATGGGCTCTGTTCTTACTGGGCTGTCAGTAAGAGGGAGGAAAATGAAGTCACTTTTTATCAGTTTGAACTATTCATTCATCTTGAATTCCTCACACTTCCATCTGTCGATGTTACTTATCTTCACAGTTATTCTAGACCAGTAATCTCACTTGAATTGTGAGAATCCAGTTTACATATTGCATTCACTTGTAAATCCTTTGTATTCCTAAAACAACATGATTTCAAAACAAAATAACAAAATCAATAAAAAAAAACATATTATTTATAACTAAGACGTGTGTGTTAGGTTAAACCTGTAGATACATTGTTCAAATTTAATACAAAATATATATGGGCACTTTCTGATCCCCAAATGTAAATAAATAATTCTCAATGTGATGAATAGGTTACCTATCTCTACTCTTCTAGAAGACCTGTGTGAATTTAAAAAATCAGCTTGAGATTAGTAGGTTACAAATCATTTAAAAAATGGCTCAGAAAAAAATTATTCTGACATAATTTGTTTAGCAAATGCCACTTGATTTCATATTTAATCTAATGCAGTGACATTCAGACTTTCAGTATTTTTGGGCCACTCTAAGATACATTTCTTTTTCTTTTTTTTTTTTTTGGAAAAATGTATTCATTTTAAAGTTTAGTGAATCTTATCATAATGGCCTCCTGAAAATGTGTGTGTAGATTTTACCTCAAGTTCAAGAGCAAATGGCTGGTCAAAAGACAGCACAAGACATTTTGATTTATCGATGTCTCTAACACTGGATTACAAACTGATTTCTACAGACTTTGGCCTTCATCAGCCTACCGCCAGCAAGATTACAGATAAAACATATTCAGCACTGCTGCTTCTCTCCCTAGGAACTGGAGCCTTACAAAGCTTCACTGCAGAGTACTTAAACAAGTGACAAAGAACCCTTGGGTGACAGCAGAGAAACACAAGACATCTCTGTTGCCGTTCACTTGCACAATGAGCAAGATGCATGCACATGGCGGAGGTGTAATAGTGTAGGCGTTGTTCCTCTCTCAGGTCTTGGATGGCTAGTGGTCATTAAGAGATCAATGTGTCTGTCAATCTGTCAATGAGACAGTCAATGCATGTGTCTCCAAACACAGCTTTGTGTGCATTTAACTGCCAGGATAGTGTCAGTGTCACGAATTCGGTCCATGGACTTCCGTTTATTCACCACCAGAGGTCACCCTTTCCATTACATTGACTCTCGCACAACACAAACTGTTGCATAGCACCCCGGACTACATATCCCAACATTCTTTGCACGATTTGCACACTGCACTGATTGCACTCATTGCACACAGCTGTTTCTAATCGCCTCACTCACTATATAACACCCACTCCTACCACCTTTCTCTGCTGAGTATTGTTTAGCCCGTACCCCATTCCGAGTCTCTGTGTTTTCCTTGTTTTGCCTTGCCTTGCCTGTTTTCGCGGTTTCTGATCTTTGCCTGTTTTCCTGGATTTTTCCCTCTCGTCTCGCCCCTGTGATTCTGTCTGCCGATCGGTGACCTACGCTAGCCCTGGGACTATTCTTGTGTTTTGCCCGCCATATACCTGTTTGCCATTGTTTGACCCTGCCTGTTTTCCACTTCTCTTTAATAAAGCCTGCAGATGGATCCACACGTCTCACGTCTCGTCAGCCCCGTTACAGTCAGCTAAAGGAACTTAACCCTTTGGGGTCGACTAACGCGGACACGCGTTTTGTGGCATCTTCTCCTGATAACACCGAAAAGAACTTAAATTACACTTTCAGTTTTGATCTTACAGATAAGAGCAATACATCAATCGAATAT
>NW_015546118.1:1516578-1525082 GCF_001515605.1 Sinocyclocheilus anshuiensis | reverse complement strand
AACCAACTGACACAGACCGACAATCTCATACTCTACACCACACTGACATAACTTCTGTCATTTTAGGAAGACATATAGCTATCTTTCTTAACCCTCTGAGGTCGACTAACGCGGCTCATTATGCAGCTCATTATGCAGGCCTTTGTCTTCTCAGGTGTGAATCACATCATTATCCATGACCATTCACGCCCCCTCGCATATTCCTTTTCTACACAAAATGTGTCTTAGAAAATTTAAATCAATATATTGTTTTCTGTGAGTGAGTAAACAAGATGATTTTCACATAATTTTGAAAAAAAAAACTCTAGACTTCAAGATCCAGTTATCAATAGTCTTGTGAACAAATGTTCTGTATGTGTTTTATGGCCTTATTTCAGTGACTTTAAAATTGTAGTTTTCACTAAGCACACATAAACGTTGTTTTCTCAAAAACACAATCACATACATACATGCTGCCCACATATTATTGTAGCCCAGTTTGTGCTGATTATGGTGCTACTAAACTTAGCTATTAAAATGTTTATTAGCAACTGAAAAAGCACAAATGTCAGGACATGTCAAAACTTCTCCAGGGCCCAAAACACCCTCTGACCCCAGAGGGTTATCAGACATCTGCTTAAGCTCCCACTGCATTTGACTGGTTTTATCCTACACTGACTAAAACAGAAGCAGCCATGAAATTTACCTACATTGGCCCCAAAAAGCATTTGGACACTTATGCTACACTTATTTTATTGCATTAGATAGAAATATTACTCCAAGTGGCATTTGGGGGAAAAAAAGGATGCTAAAAATATTTGCAGCAAACATTTGACAACCAGAAAATACTTTTAAAATGTATGCTTGTAGTGTCATGCCCATCAAAATTGAAAATGCACAGTGATCTGTCAAGTTCAAAGCACCACACATGAAATGAGAACAAGAAACAAGCCATGTAAAACAAAAAACACAAGTAATAAAATAGATATCATGGCCACAAATTAAGAATTTCTTCCCACAATGTATTAATTTGAGGCCACAATTTGTTCCCTCATTTTTTCAAACTGTAGCTATGTTGTACTAATTCATTCCCTCGTCCTATTATAATGATGTCAAATCATATACAACTCCACAAATTAGTACAACATGGCCATTATTAACCTAAAAAGAGAGAAATAGTTAAGTCATCGGTGCTCATTTTTTTAAATTGTAGCCACATTGTCTATTTTTCCCCTACGCATGTCAAGTGCAGGGCTTCATAATCAATTAATCAATCAATCAATCAATCAATCAATCAATCAATCAATCAATCAATCAATCGCTTAATGTGGCTATCAGGGTTGTGAAATAAGTATGCCTTTTAATTCAGTTCCTGAATTTGACTTACAATTGAACTGAGGCAGCATAGATAATGCAAAATTGCTATTTAAATTTGAATGTGAAGAGGCAGAATTAAAATGAAAAGACTAATAGGTTTAAAAATGCCACAGAGTGAGCCAGGACTAAAAACAAAAGTGCATGATGCCCCTGGCTTGTAATTAGATGACCATTATTACGAAATAATCCCCTGATCCCCTGCCGGGGCTTATTTCCAGATAATCACACCTGACCGTACATTATCCCCTACATCACTATAAGTGTGTGGAGACCTCAACACACCAAAACATGAGCGGATAAGCTTAAACCAGCTTTCCGGTTTTCCACACTACGCCATGATCAGTGTTAACTGCTTGGCAGTGAGGCTGACTGCATCACGTGGGCAAGATCCCGTGCCTACAAGACACTCAAAACAGATGTCTGGTTTTAATCAGGATGGCAGCAGTCATCGCCACTAACGACTCATGCTATCATGGCGAGAGAGAGATAGATTCAGACGGATACAAAAGGAGAATAAATGAATGCGGCAAGAAAATGATGGCTGTAGAGATACAGCTTAATGTTTCTCTGACACGATCACATTCACAGGGAGGTGTGAGAACGCAGCCAGCAGGGATGGGAACATATGCTGTTTCAGCACACTTATGAAGCTGGGTCTTTAAAGTCACTCTTTTGTTCTCAGCCTGCTTACTCCTTTTTCCTTGTTACCATTCTCCTCTGTTGTCAATTCTTACGTTTATCTCTCTCCCTCTGTTCTCCTTAACCATCTTTCTTTTCCTGCTCTGGACAGGGGAATTACTGGATTAGTATGGAGTGATCAAGTGGGAGAGACAGAATCATGTTTGATGTTTAATCTGAAGATTTAGAGACTGTCATTGGCCATCATTACCACGGATATTTCACAGCAAAACAGAGAACGTGTGTGTGTGAGAGAGGTAGTGTACCGGAGCCTGATTCAGTAACACTTTACCATAAGGTTGTATACATTAACATTAGTTAATGCAATAATTAAAGTGACCTTGATTAAAGGTCATTTCTACATATACAAATACATTTGTATATTTTAACAGTAAAAATTGTAGTAGTTAACCTTAAATGATGCATTATGAACTAACGTCTCAGGTCACTTATGTAACCAAGGTTCCCTGAGTAGGGAACGCGACACTGCGTCCTCTAGGTTTCTTGCCATGCTGCGGATGCAAGCTTCAGACGAAGAAGTGAATGATGTGTGCTCCCGGCGCCTATTTATACTATAGTCGCACCGGTAGTGACGTCATGGCTGTCGCCGGCCAACGAGTTGGTGTTTTTTCAATGTATGCTTCAGACACGGGTCACGACGAGGCGCTCCCCATAGCGACCCCTAGAGGACGCAGTTCGAAGTTCCCATGAAAGGGAACTAGACTATGACTGAAAAATAGTAGGCTATATTTATAAATTAGAGTTAACTGTTTTATAGTTAACATGAAACATCGTTTACATTATTAATTAATCCCAATGTTAATTTCTACATATACTAAGATTAATAAATGCTGTAAATGAATAATAATTAATAATAACAACAATAATAATAGTTAACATAAACAGTTCATAATTAAAAATAAAAAGGTAGGCTATATGTGACCCTGGACCACAAAACTATTCATAAGGGTTAATTTGTAAGGATATGACAATATTTGGCTGAGATACAACTATTTGAAAATCTGGAATCTGAGGGTGCAAAAAAAAATCTAAATATTGAGAAAATCGCCTTTAAAGCTGTCCAAATGAAGTTCTTAGCAATGCATATTACTAATCAAAAATTAAGTTTTGATATATTTACGGTAGGTAATTTACAAAATATCTTCATGGAACATGATCTTTACTTAATATCCTAATGATCTTTGGCATAAAAGAAAACTCGATAATTTTGACCCATACAATGCATTGTTGGCTATTGCTACAAATATACCCCAGTGACTTAAGACTGGTTTTGTGGTCCAGGGACACATATTTAAAAATGTAACAACATTTAAACTTGCGGTACATTAAAAAAAGTAAAACAGTAAAAACACCACTGTTCATTGTTTGTTCATGGTGCTTAATACATTCCCTAATATTTACATATTGTAGTATTATTGTAAAATGTTATGCTTGATTCCATTTCTTGAAGAGATGTGTTTTTATGTGTGTACTCCCAAACAGGACAAAATGTTTAATCTAACAGCTTACACCACACATATACAGTACACTTATCTACCATTAAAGATGGTCATTTCCAAAAGGTCAAGTCTGCACAATCTTTTTCAGTTAAAAATAATACAATAAATCAATGGTCTGACAATTCTCTCCTGCTATGCTTTATTTTCTATGTCCATATGTCTCAATTTCTCTGTGTCTAGAATTCTAACCCATCATTTCATCTCAAAACCTAATTGCATAACATAAATCCTACAACGCATAGCATGTTACCAAAATAGAGGCTTACTTTATCCAATCACAGCTACAAACCTGTGGCACAGACTCACCCTGCAAAGAAAAACACACATTTGGAAATGTACAACCGAGCTATGAAACATGAATGAGCAATAAGAAACAGTCAGACATTGGAAACCATTTTTTTCCAGAAAGAGAAGAAGAACAAGTTGCCCCCTCCCCAACCAGTGAGTCCACATATTGAGTTTCAATCTAAAACTTTTACATTTCAGGTCTTAGTGCTTTTTTAATATTTCAGAGAGGAGTTGTGGGTACTTTTGATAAAAGCACCATTTGATAATGCCGGATCACGTAGCACTCTAATAGATCTGCTCCCATAAATGATTTATAGAGTGCTCATTTTTAGTCCACTCCTTTTAGCAGATAAAATAATAATAGTGGAATACATTATCTCAGGGCAGAGTGCGGGTCAGGAACGGAATACAGAATATCGCCACCACAGGTGATAATGTGCGTGAGCTTGTGTGGTTTTTGTGCATGCATGAATGCATACATGTGTGCTTGCACGTGTGTATGAGAGAAAGGGTAACAGAGGGAGAACGAAACAGCCACACAGAATGAGCCTGTAATGCATGATCAAGTCAAAAGAGAAGATGTGAAACATCTTTCTTGAATGACAATTCTATTCTTTCATCTGTCAAAGCCTTAACCTTTTGAGCGGTACGGTTCCAAATATGGGATTCTTATTTCCGTGCCCCTGGGAGTACGGTCCCACATATGGGATTTAGAACGTTCGGTGATATCACATAACTGCCAAATTCAAACTGTGTTTTCCTGCATTGGCTGGCGCTGAGCCAGAGACAAACTCGCTCTGCACTTGTCATATAATAACAACTAAGTGTTTTTAAACACATAATGCTTATTTTATGTTTCAGACATTTAAATACACATAAGTACTAGTAAAACAATACATTTAGAGTTTGTAAAATACACACAGATGTCTATGGAAGCAGCAATAACAATCCATTCAAATTGAATTTGCCAATGTGTTTTATTCTTATCAGATACACATAGTGTAAGTAACTATAAAGTTCACTCTATTCTTCTCCCAGTTCACCAGCCACTTACTTGCATGTATTTAGGGAGAAATTGATGAATTTAAGTGCAGTAAATCTGACTGACAGGACTCTCTGAACTGCAGCGCGAACAAACGCCCATCTCACGGTATAGATCACGATCAAGATAATTTAGAAAGGTTTTTAAAAGACAAAACACACTAATTTACATATATTTGTGAATCAGAATATTAGATTTTTCATGACATGGTAAGCAAGTTTGTGAATATTTTGAATAAAAAAGGAAAAACGAAATAAAAGTGATCCATCTGTCATACAGTGTTATTGTGGCCGCGGTGTGTCACTTGACAAGCATGACGCGTCGCCATGGAAACAGTAAGGGGAAACGTTCTAAAAAACTCACTCTATGTCAGACCCTGTTCCGTGTTTTGTGTGTTTTGTTCCCAGCTGTGTTTAGTTAATTATCCTCGTTCCCCTGTGTGCTTAAGTTCTAGTCTGTTCAGTCTGTCTCGGTCGGGTCTTAAACGTCGATGTTGTGCTAAATGTTGTGTTCCTGCCTGCCCTGTGTCTCCCCTTCTGAAGTTCATTAAAATCTCCTTGTTAATGTACTCCACGTCTCCTCGTTCCTCGCTCCTCCTGTAGGCAACCGTGACAGAAGACCCGACCACAAACAGAAAGTAAGCGGCGCCCCTTCTCCCCGTTTTGTTTCTGGTTTTGAAAGTTTTTTATTTTCTTGTTTTCTCCCCCGCGATCATGGAAATTGCCGCTCGTTACTCCGCCTTAGCCTCCGTTGGATGACGCTACCATCAACTCGTTGTTCTGGCTCGGGGCTAATTACCATCGCCCCGTGGACCTTCCAGACACCACAGGACTAAGCTGTAGGAAAGGGATCCTCCGGTGTCTGGAGAGCGTCCGGCCCCGATCCAGAACCAGCCCACCGTCAAGCCCGTCAGCCATTCCCGAGTCAAGTCAGCCGGCTGCGGCACTCTCCAGCCTGCTGGCCGTAGCTCTCTCCAGCCCGCTGGCCGTTCCTCAGTCAATCCCGCTGGCCGCCGCTGACCCAAGCCCGCCGGCCGCCCTATTCACCTGTAATCAGAAGAGGAGGAATAGGAGAAATGGACGGCTCAGGACCCTCTTCCTCACCCGAGTGCGCCCCCCAGTGCTCGCTCCAGTGTCGGCTCCAGCCCCAGAGCTCGCTCCAGTGTCGGCTCGAGCCCCAGAGCTCGCTCCAGTGTCGGCTCCAGCCCCAGAGCTCGCTCCAGTGTCGGCTACAGCCCCCGAGTTTAGCCCAAGGAGGGATTCTGTTCCTGAGTTTAGCCCACGGAGGGCTCCAGTTCCTGAGTTTAGCCCATGGAGGGCTCCAGCCCCCGAGTTTAGCCCAGTGATGGCTCCTGTCCCCGAGTTTAGCCCAGTGATGGCTCCTGTCCCCGAGTTTAGCCCAGTGAGGGCTCCTGCCCCCGAGTTTAGCCCAGAAAGGGCTCCAGTCCCTGAGTTTAGCCCAGAGAGGGCTCCAGTCCCCAAGTCAAGCCCAGGGAGGGCCACAGTTCCCGAGTTAGGCATACGGAGGGCCTCTAAAGACGATATTCTCCCCAAGGATTTTTTTTTGGGGAGGGGGGGGATTAGTAGGGGTCCATCTATGGAGGCCAGGCCGAGTGCCGAGGCCAGGCTCCCCGAGCTCCCTGTTCCGCCATGGCCTCCTGAACTGTCTGCTCCGCCATGGCCTCCCAGTCTGCCTGCTCCGCCATGGCTCCCCGAGCTGCCTACTCCACCATGGCTTCCAGAGCTCCCTGCTCCGCCATGGCACCCTGGACTGCTTGGTCTGCCCTGGAGGTATTCCCCGTGTCCCAGTCCTGCACCATATTTTAAACTCACCACTGAAAGGGTTAAGGCCGTTCCACACTGAGCGAGATGCGAAAAAGCGAGGCAAATCGCCGACGAACAGTGCTTTCACATCGAACGCAAAACGATTGTTCGCCTTCTGCTAATTCACGCCTGCACGCTAGGTGTCGCCGACCAGCAATGCATTTTTCCTCAGATATGTATCTGAGGAAATCTATATGTATAAGAAAACGGACACTCCAGATCACATAATTCAGTGGATAATTAATATAAATTATATTAAGAATGTGAGAATAAATCTGTTCTCAGATACCAAAGATAACAAAAACTCGTCATCCACTCTCTTCTCTCTCGGGATACTCTTCTTCTGTGTTACAGTAGTTTAAACTGGTTTTCGAAACAGCGCCACCACTCTTGCCTTTTTGTGCAACAGCAGCTGCTCCGGGCACGTGTTGTAATGCTCAAATCTTATTGGACGGCCCGTGTTTTCGCTTTGCGAAACTGAAAAGATTCGTCGGACTGGTTCGAAAAAAAAACATTCGCATTTTCGGTGCACGAATGTGCGCGGTCTGTGTGGAAGCATCCATAGGAATCTGTTGTTTTATTCCAGCGCGTCATCACGTCCGATATTTGTTTCGCTTTTTCGCGCTCAGTGTGGAAAGGCCTTTAGGTGTGTGTGTGTGTGTATGGCCATGTAATTGGCCTTACCAATTAAAAAAACAACTCTGCTTGGTTTTACCCAAAGAAATGGGTACCTTTTTTACCTGCATCTCTCCTCCTTTTCTCTCTCTCTGTTTAGCATTAATGCTGAGGAAAAAAGTGTCATTCCTATTTATAGTAGCTCACGGTGTCTGGCAGAAAGAAGTGTTCTCTCTTTTCTGTCATGCTCCCTGCCGAAATGAAAACAAGAGGCAACAAATGGACGAGGGCAGGAAATGCGTAGTAAAGAACGAGAGGATTGAGAGGTCTCATTTTGATATTAAATCAAAGCTGTAGGTCACTGCACAGGCTCAAAGTGGCTCAGTCTATAAATTCTTCCATTTCAATTTCAATTTGTTGTAGCGGTGGTACGCTTCACTGTAAGCTACGTCATCTGGACAGTGCATGACTTTGCGAACAGATGCAATCAATTACTAGATGTAAAAAAAATGGATCTGAGTGGGTGGAATTCATCCTAAACTCCCTGTGTAGTGACTGTGAATGTGCAGTCTGTAATAGGAAGGCAGTGTGTGTTTTGGAGGGCTGTTTAAGTTTAAAGCGGTGAAAAAGGATGACCCATTTTTGTACTGAACATCACAAATGATAGTACTGGAACAACAGCGGCAGATCAAGCCCACAATTATGTCTCATATCCGCATACACACACAGTTAACTAGACAAAAGATATATTCAGAGTTACTGTAAACGAAAGCCGGGAATGGAAATAAAGGTCATTATGAGTTGAGTGACCCAAGTAAAAAAAATATAGGCTACTTAAATATATTTGAAATACCTTTATTTTGTGCTAAGTATACTGCAAATATATTTTACATATTTATGTGCACTTTTGGTATACTAAACTGGTAAACTTAAAGTCTAAATCTAAATAAATAATTTTATGCTTAATGCACTTTAATTGTGTGGAAGTAGTGCTGAGGAAGTAGTGTACTTCAGGTACACTTTAAATATTTGACTGTTCAAATGCGGAGTTTTGCGCATGGTGTGTGTGTGTGTGCGAGCGAGCGAGAGAGAGAAAGAGAGAGCGAGAGAGAGTGCGAGAGAGCGCGAGAGAGAGAGAGAAAGAGAGAGCGAGAGAGAGCGCGCGAGAGAGAGAGAGAGCGA
>NW_015546118.1:1505536-1516564 GCF_001515605.1 Sinocyclocheilus anshuiensis | reverse complement strand
TGTCAACATATTCTGTTACACCAAATACACAAAATAATGATCTTTAAAAAAGCATCATATGACCCCTTTAATGACACCATGCAATCCTTATTAATAGTGAAATTAAAACTAATTTTAGGCATAGTATTAAGAAATGTGCATTGTGCAATAAAGAAATAGGCCTACTCCAAATAAAGTTTAATTATTATTTAATGAAGTGATATGTCAATAAATATGTCAATAGATTTGAAATATACTTAGTATGAAATAAATTTATTTTAAATAAATTGTGCCATTGTCTTTTTTTTATACTAGAGGAACACAATCTTAGTTCATACATAAATTAATTTAATTTCAGTTTCTAGGTTTTTTGTGAGAGCACATTAATAATTTTTTTTCAAATGTCACATTATTGCATACATATTTTTCTGTTGTTGACAATTTGAAGATAATAATAATAATTTAATTAATTTGGGTTGGACCATTATTTTAAAGCCATCTTCAATATCAAAACTAATGCCTTACCGTCTCTTAAGCATTTTTTTTTTTTAAATAAATTGGCTTTCAAAATTGATCTCCAAAAGTTTGATAGCCTGAGTGAAATTACTCCTATTCTGCATCAACAATACAGTTGAAAGATTAAGGCTGCATTTATTTGACTAAAAACAACAATATTGTGAAATATTATTAGAATTTAAAATAACTGTTTTATATTTGAATATATTTTAATATTTAAGTAATTTATTCCTGTGATTTCAAAGCTGAATTTTCATTGGTCAATTACTGAAGTATTCAGTGTCACGTGATCCTTCTGAAATCATTCTAATGCTGATCTGGTGGTGAAATATTTCATAGTATTATCAAAGTTAAAAACAATTTAACATGCTTAAAAATTGTTGGGAGGTGGGTTCTTCGGTCAGAATCAGGATTCTTTGGTGATCGAAAGTTAAAAAAGAAAGCATTTTTAAATATAAATCTTTAGTAATATTATAAATGTCTTTACTGTTGCTTTTGATCAATTTAATGTGTCCTTGCTAAATATAAGTATTAATGTCTTTCACCCTATATCAATATAAATTTCCCCCAAAAAAAAAAAAAAAAAAAAAAAAAATACACTTTTGGAAGGTAGTGTATCTAAATCTCTTCATTCTCTCATCTTGTTCATCGCTTACTTGGCTCATTTCATTTTTACATTTCATTAGTCTCCCCTCAATATACACAAACACAAGTACAACCCCTCCCCACACCCCACACACACTATGACTGTGGGTGTCTTCTTTCCTAGTTGCAACAGTCTCTTGAGCAACAGAAAGTGGGACAGTTATGAAGAACTAATAGCCTGACAGACTGCATGCACCCTCTTTCGCCTCAAGCCATTTCCTCTCAACATCTTTCTCTGATCTCTCTCATTCTATGATGCCACTGATTCTACTCTCTTACATATACAGTGCACTCCAATATGCCCATGCACACTCAATGATTGTTGGAACAGGGCAGAGAGAAACCATCTGTGCTGCTGCCACATCTGAATAAACTGTCTTTCCTATTGCTTCTCTCTCATGTTCTCACATCCTCAAAACACTTATAATGTGCCATATTCTGCAGTTCTGTGAGCTGTGCATATTTACATATAGACCAATGACTTCAGAATGTGATACTGTATACAGACAGATAGATGTGCATGCAGATGTTATTGATCCCTAAAGAAAAGTTCAGGAAAGAACAGCCTCCGTAGTCAGCAGGATTCTATCCTACACAGGGAGACCCCAGTGGATACACAATCTCAAAACCCGGAGTAATCAGATTAACAACCCTCATCATCAGGATCATATCGTCAACATCATATCAATCTCACTAAGTGCTTTCACAATACGTTTCATAATTTTAAGCAGTTAAATATGACAGCAACTTTGAACCTCCTTCTGTAAAGAACCTCAACAAAGATAGCAGTACATCTACATGTCATTACTCAACCAGACAGTGGATAAGTGCTACAGTACATGGTTGTTTTGAGAGATTAAATGCATAAAATTTGACATGATATCATATAGCTTTTATCCTACCCCAATCTGGGTTTTAAAATTAGATTTAAAATAGAGGGAAAAGCACAGCAGACAGCTTGAAATGTGATGGATTGAATAAATAATGATCTTTTTTTGGTTTGAGAAATCTGTGTATGCATTGTTAAACAAAAGAAACTCCTGTCATTTAGTCACACACGTTGTTCCATGCCTATGATTTTCTTTCTTCTGTCATCATTTACATACTTCATGTTGTTCCAAATCTGTATGTATTTCTTTCTTCTGAGGAACACAAATGAAGATATTCTGACTGATGAAGATCATTGGGGTCCAAACTACAGTGGTCCCCATTGACTCCCCATCAATCGTATGTAACCAAAAGCCTGGAGTACGACAGGCCGTGGTGTAGAGGAGGGGACCTTAGGGACATACCCCGCATGAGGGTACAAAAAAGCTTTGGCCAGACCGGGCGCAGTCGAGATAGGAAGGGGCCACAGAAAGGGCCTGCAGATCCCCAACTCTCTTTAGAGAAGATATAGCCAAGAGAAACACAGTCTTTCACGTAAGAAGATGATCTGATATCTCCTCGATAGGCTCAAAGGGAGGCCTACAGAGAGCTTCTAGCACCACAGAGAGGTCCCAAGGAGGGACACGAGATCGTACCTGAGGCCTCAGCCTCATCCACACCGCGGAGGAAACGTGTAACAAGGGGGTCCTTGCCCACTGAGTGACCATCAAGAGGGGTGTGGTTGGCCGCTATAGCCGCCACGTAGACCTTCAGGGTGGAGTTAGTTAACCCCGCGGAGAAACGGGCCTGCAAGAACTCCAGCACTGTACCAATCGGGCAGTTAACTGGGTCAAGCAGGCGGTCTCCGCACCATGAAGTGAAGAGTCTCCACTTCAGGGCGTACAGTTTCCTCGTTGAGGGAGCTCTAGATTGGAGGATGGTCTCAACAACCTCGGTTGAGAGACCAGAGGCTATGAGTTGTGCCCCCTCAGGGGCCACACCCACAGCTTCCACAACTCTGGGCGGGGGTGAAGGATCATACCCTCCACCTGTGAGAGGAGATCCCTCCTCCAGGAATGCGAACTGCTCTCAGCGAGAGAAGTTTGCCCTGGGACCACACAAGGATCTGGTACGCTAGTTTGTACAAACGGCGTGAACGCAGACCTCCCTGGTGGTTGATGTAAGAGACCACCGCTGTGTTGTCGGTACGCACCAACACATGGTGACCTCTCAGGTCTGGGAGGAAGTATCTCAGTGCATGCAGCACGGCCAGCATCTCCAGGCAGTTGATGTGCCATGTGAGATGGCGACCACTCCACACACCGCGGGCAGGGTGGCCACTCTTGACCGCTCCCCAACCGGTGAGGGACGCATCCGTCGCTAGCGGTACACGCCGACAAGGAGCTCCCAGCACCGGGCCCTGAGATGTTTCCACGCTGCTAAATAATCTACTAAGGGAACCAGTCTCTTGAGATCTCTGGTGTATTTGGAGCTGCTAGCTGGGTACCCTGAAGCGGAGGACCAGCAGGAGACAGCCGAGCTAGCTGCTCGAGAGACCCCCAAAGGTGTGGCGAGGCTCTCAGCTCCGCTACGTTCCCGGGCGGAAAATACTGAGAGAAACACTCGCTGGAGACCGCTGCGCCCTGGAACACTGGCAGGGTTGGCAGAACGATCTCCTGAGGGCGCTGAGGAGAGACGGACACTGTGTAATGCGGTGCACCCTGCTCTTCCCCAGTAGGGGCTGCCCTCAGCAGTCCTGTGCTTAAAAATGTCAGGCCCGCTTCGTCGAGGGCTTCCTAGACTGAAGCACGACCCTCAGATCGGGCCTCGCCTTAGAAGCCCCCGACTTAGAGCGCCGCCATCCTCGGTCCCGCTGCGGGGGAGCGCGAGAGGCAACGCTCTGCTTTTGGACCTCCCTATATGAGGAGCTGGTACCCGGCTGGGGCTGCTCCCGCCCAGCAGCCCCCAGAGCTATAGAACGGCGAGGGAGAAACCGCTGGAATGCCGCCGCCTGTTTACGAGCCGCCTGGTATCTGTCGACGACGGAATTGACGGCGTCGCCGAACAGAGCAGAAGGCGCAAGCGGGGCATCCATAAGGCAGACCCTGTCCTTCTCTTTCATATCGGAGAAGATAGGGACTCGCCCGTCTCCATTCCCTCCACCAGATCCAGATCCAGCTGCGAACCCCGCCTCGGTGGAAGCGGGGCCAGCACCGTGAGGAACGCTGGTGAAGGCTCCCTCCTCAAAGAGAGCCTTCCGGGAGCGAAGCAAACGCAGTGGCAACTGCTCACAATACGGACAGTCAGCCCCCTCGAGAGCCGACACCACGTGCTCCGCTCCCAAGCAGACCACGCACAAACTGTGTGTATCTTCACTCCTAGAAGCTAACGCCGGCTGCACCTCACGTGCTTTTAAAGCTTCCTGGTCATGACGTCACCCGCCTCTGATGTCTCACCCATCGATTGGACTGATTACACATATGATTCAGAGCTTGGTATCGCTGAAGGTCGTTCCCCTAGCGTTTCCGACGCAGCTCGAGTTCCCGAAGGGGAAACACTGATACATTTTTGAAAACATCTTTTGTGTTACACAGAAGAAAGAAAATCATACAATTCTTGAACTACATGAAGGTGAGTTTCATTTTGGGGTAAATCCCTAAAGTTTATGTTGGCAAGTGTTCATGAGTCAGTGGCTTATTTGTGCTAGTCCTAACCACCTTAAACAATTAATAGGACATGCCCACCTCAACATTTAGATTAGTTTCAATCAACATAGTTGACAATCCGACATCACATCTTATCTTTGTGGAGGCTGTTCTTCCCCATGTGTGTAAATCCATGTATTAAGACCTCTGAACCACATTGCTTTTCTCTCTTTTCCGCCTATTTCATTCACATTAAAAAAAAATAAAAGCCTTACTTTGGTGTGATACCACCAATACCAATAAATCACTCTTCAGAAGGTGCATATTACTACAAACTCACACAAGCAAATATGCATGTTTGGTAATGTGACTCACCGTCCAGCCACCTCCGTCCGTGCTCATATCACAGTAGACCTGAAAGCCGGCGGGATAATGAGTGGGAAAAACAGAGTAGATGCCATCTTCTCTCTGACCGCTAGCATATATATCACTACAGTCCCGTGGACGGGAGCCTTGAATGAGAGAGAGAGAAAGAGAGAGTCAATCACAAAAAAACACAAAGACTAGATGGTTACAAGAAAGCAAATAGCTAAACTAGGCCAAGGCTAATTTAATGACCAAAGGAATATTGCTATAGGTTAGCCAATATAATTTTGCACAGGTTTTTCCAAGGCAGCTGGTGCTTCTCAGTTTACTGGTCTCTGCTCCCAAAAGAGCGATCCTTTTCCCTGATTATAGAAAACACTCTCCCCTTCACTGGCACACACTTGCATACAAGTGTCTGCTCCATACTGAGGTTCATTACAAGCCACACCTGTGGCTCCAGCAGACACATCAAGGCCTTAAAAGTAAAGTGGTAAAATGCTTTCAGACACATTAGGCCTCCCGAGAGCACAATTTAAGTACAGACACTTTCCTTCGTCTTCCAGCGACTCGACTAATGAGAATTCAGATCAGCGGGGGCACAAAAAGAAGACAATAGTTACGTGCGCTTTTTAAACACAGTTTTCCGTGAAATTGTCTGATGTTCTTTGGATTGAGAATCAATGAGTCAACAGTGAGAGGAGGATCAGAGCGCCTCTGCTCAGGGGACCAAAGTGCTTGTGATTCTGAATTGATGTCAGAGTACATGAGCTGCATCTGAATCGTTGCTCACCGGACCATAGAGCTTTCAAAGCCAATCACCTGAGCAAAAAATGCCATGTGACTACTCAACATAGTAGAGAGTATGCTACTATGCTTTTCTGAATTTGACTCCTCACTGGCAATTATCATTAGCTGTGATGTCAAAAGCATGATAGGGAAAAAGTCCATTTCATGCTTTTAAACAAGAAAAAGTCTCCAAAAAAGAACTTGTCACTAGTTACTATAATGCAATGAAATAATAGCAATACAGATGTTGCATGCCAATTAAATTGAATGGTTCTCAGAAGAGAAAGATGTCAACAAAAATCTGGACTCCTTGGGAGGAAGAGAGGGATGGATGGATGCTTGGAAGGATGAGGGACATGTGAATTAACAATGAAACATACACAACCGTTAAAAAGTTTGGGGTCAGTAAGTTTTTTTTTTTTTAAAGAAATAAATACTTTTATTCTGCAAGGATGCCTTAAAGGGGTTATCGGATGCCCATTTTCCACAAGTTGATATGATTCTTTAGGGTCTTAATGAAAAGTCTATAACATGCTTTGGTTAAAATTTCTCTATGGTAGTGTAAAACATCACCCTTTTTACCCGTTTTGTTGCATGTTCCTTTAAATGCTAATGAGCTCTGCTCACTCCGCCACTCTCTTCCTTGGGGTGACGAGCCGTACTGTTTACTTTACCTGCATTTAGCCATGAAACTTGCTAACTAGCTGGTTCATTCATAAAAAAACCTTTATACTCACTTCTTCTGTAGGTGAAGCTGGATCACAAATGATTTGCGCGAACATAAACACATTTAGGTAGTGATGGGAAACCGAGGCTTTCTGAACCGTTTGAGGCTTTCATCAAATTGTGCTGTAGCTTTTTAACACAATGCGCATTAGCGACATCTGGTGGTCAGACTCGGTTTATCCAGCCTATCTAACGAAACATTGCAGAGCAGAGGATGGTTTGAAAAAGTTTTTAATCTGTGCCAACCGGTGCCAACTCATGTCATGCGTAGTCTGGTCAATGGATTCACCTATTGATCAATAGTATAAAATATACAAGTGTGTGATTATAATTAATAATTGATGTGAGTAGTAGCAAAAACATTTTGGTTGTTCGAGGTCTCTGAGACCCCAGCTAGAACATGATCAAATGCAATAGATGTGTGACGTGCACACACACACACACACACACACACACAACCAAGTCAATGTAAAGTAAAACACAAGAGTCATGCGAAGCACCGATTTTTTTCAAACCAGCTGTCCCGACCTTCCGATACTGCATGACATTCGAAGCTTCAAACGTCATCAATCACGTGGTATTGTCATTTCGATGCATGCATCGGCTCAGTGTGTGATACAATCGTGCTTTGAAAACTGCGTCGGAGCATCGGAGCCTCGGTATCAATTGTCCCATCACTACATTTAGGTAGATCGGGGGGCGCATTCCCTTCAAAAACAAAAGTAATCCACTGCGTCTTCAGCGGCTCAGATGTCGGGAGTAAATGACGACTGCTATGTTCATTATTACATCCAACAACAGAACACCTCAATCGCTTAGGAGCCATTCTTGTCTATCCTTGCTCCGCATCCAAACCATCGCGGACTGTTTATGTTCAAACAACAGGTAAATGTGAATTTTGCATCCGATGACCCCTTTAAAATTGACAGCAAATATGTTTACATTGTTCCAAACAATTATATTTCAAATAAATGCTGTTCTTATTATTTGATTAATATCATGGTTTTCACAAAAATATTAAGCAGTACAACTGTTTTCAAAATTGATAATATTAAGAGATGTTTCTTGAGCACCAAATCAGCACATTTGAATGATTTCTGAAGGATCATGTGACACTAAAGACTGGAGTAATGGCTGCTGAAAATTCAGCTTTGTCATCACAGGAATACATTGCATTTTAAAATTATAATTTATATTGTAATGATATTTTACAATATTACTATTTTACTGTAACAACCCCAAACTTTAAAATAGTGTATATTATATAGTGGTGCAAATGGACAACAGACAGAGAGGTAAAACCCCAAAAATGTTAAATAAAAGAGATGGTCAGGGAGGCTGGATCCCCTACCATTAGCACAGCCTTTAAGGCGAACTCCTCTGACTGGCGCCCTCTGCAGGTCAGCCTTCACTCTGGCCTTTAGACCTCCAGTTTCCTTCTGCATGGCGTTTAGAGCATTGCTCACAGAGTTGACCACCTTCACCATGTTAATCTGGCTCTCGGACAGCAGCTGCAACACATACACAAACAAGAACTATTACACTGACAGCATGAGCTAACAAGGAAACTAGCCAGAAAAAAGACTGCAGGCAACAGACGTGTATTAAATCAGATCAGTGCGGTGGATCTCAGCTTATGACATTTTTGAATTTTTAGAGGAAATAAAACTTCTGTCATCATTTACTCAATCCAGTATGATTTTTTCTTCTACAGACCACAAAAGAAGATAACATGAAGAATATAGAAAATGACTTGCATTAAATAATTTCAAAATAACTTATTTTGTGCTCTACAGAAGTCTGGTAAAGGTCTGGAATGACAGTGATCATGTTTTGGACCCCATCTATATTTAATGTTTACTATCTCAAGATAAATCTACAAGGTTCCATTACCCAAAAGCATATCAGCCATTGTCTATAATATGCAATCTCTTCTATACTGAGATTTAGTTTAGTGACTTGGACAGCAAAATGTTGAATTATAGCTCTGTAGCACAACAGAAAACAAATATTTTGCCAAGTGTAGATCTTTGTTTGATGGCTTTAACTTATGGGAAATCTATAGGTTCATTTCCTGGACATATATAATGCTTTGAACCATTGATGTGAGCTGCTTATTGTCCACTGAAAATAAAAATCCCTTGTAGCCCATGAGAAGGCAAAATCAGTCTGGGAGACAGGTTCCATAAGGCTAGCTGTCATTTCAGCTCAAATGCTTGACATGCAATAGAGCTGTAAAGGTCTTTGTGCCAGATTTATGGTGTGATTTTCTGCTTGAGGCAGTGAGCTGAATCTGCTATTGCTTGTCTACCTAGAAATAAGACTATTGAAAGAAACACATACACTGACATACGTATGTGTGCCTTTCCCCCATAAACTTAAGAAATCTGACCCATTTTAGATGGAAAACCCTCTGTGCTTCTGTGAGCATGAGTTTGTGCTTGTTTCATTGTTTGTGAGGCACATTCAACATAATAAATGAGTGTCCCGTCCTCGCCTGCAGCTCAACAATGTGTCCTTTACAGTGATCTTTAAAGGACAAGTACACATTTGAACAGGACACACTGTCTATGCATGCTGTAACTGATGAGCTATGAACATAAACTATACTATCACAAAGTTTTCCCTTCCTTGTCCATAGATTTTAGGCAGTTTTTTTGAAGAAATTAGGTAAAATTGACCTGATTAATTCAAATAATGCTGTTCTCCGAATTTTCTATTCCTGGGGGTTGGAGTTGTGGAAGTAATCCTGCAGAATTTTTTTCCAAAACAAAATATGAAGTTAGTATAATCACAAACTAAACACAATTTTGAGTAATTCATGGCATGTAAATAAATATTGTTACTGAGTTTGGGGTCGATAAAATGCTTTCAAATTTTGTTGAAAGTCTCTTATGCTTACCAAGGCTGTATTTATATGATAACAAATATTTTTTATTAAAATTTAAAATATATGTTTTTTATTCATATATATATATATATATATATATATACATATACATACACAGTGGTGTGAAAAAGTGTTGGCCCCCTTCCTGATTTCTTATTACTGAAATAAATGAACTTTTCCACGACATTCTAATTTATTGAGATGCACCTGTATATATATATATATATATTAGGGGCTGCACCGATTAATCGACTTCAATGCTCTGCCATGATGCTTTAAGCTTGAAGTCGACTAGTCGCTGGTCCTATAAAGGGCGCAACAGGATAAGAAATCTTTGAAGGACTTCCACATTTACTCTTTGTTTCCAAACAGCTAAAATGACAAATAAATGCATACTCTGAAAGCTCTCCACAAGACATGTGAGATTATATTACTGGATGCTCGAAATTGAACGGGAGAATGCACGTTTTAAACATCTTATTGTACAGGTAAGTTAATCGCCGTTCTAATCTACTGCGCTGCTGCACTGTAACACACACACATAGGCTACAGACAGTAGCTCGTACACAGGGGTGCCGCTAGCAATTTTGGGCCCTATGAAAGAATATGAGGTTGGGCCCCCTTCCACACCAAACATACATTATATTGCCCAAAGTATTGGGACCCCCCTCTAATTAACAGGTTTGACAGGTTTGACACATTGTTTAAGCACATAATGATATTCTAGGGAATTGTGTGCTTCTAATTTTATACCAATAGTTTGAACAGGCCCCTTTTCTATTCCAACACAACAATGCCTCTGTGTATAAGGCAAAGATAAACAAAATAAAAAGATTGATTCAGTCAGTGTGGAAGAACTTGACTGGTCTGCAGAAAGCAAAGTCCTAATCCCAGGTGAACACCTCTAGTGTGACTTTAAATGCAGACCTTGAGGATCATTTTAGACACTTCCAAAACTGAAAATAACATTTTTAAATACATGAATTATGTTTCCATCTTTGTTGCCACATTTTTGGAAGTGCCTTTTTCTGTTCTAAAGAAGGGGGTGTCCCAATACTTTTGTCGATATGTATGTACAAGTCATTGGTGTTTGGTGATGAGTTTTTGGCTCAAGGTCTGCATTTAAAGTCATACCAGAGGTGTTCAACTGGGATTAGGACTTTGGTTTCTGCAGACCAGTCAAGTTCTTCCAGACTGACTGAATCAATCTTTTTTTTTTTTTTTTTTTTAACTTTGCCTTATACACAGAGGAATTGTCGTGTTAGAATAGAAAAGGGTCCTGTCCAAACTACTGGTATAAAATTAGAAGCACACAATTCCCTAGAATATCATTATATCCTTAAACATTAAAGGGGTGGTTGACTGGTATTTTTATAGGCTTGATTGTGTTTATGGGGTGCAGTCCAACATGTGTTAATGCTTCGTTTGTTAAAAAACGCATTATTTTTCACATAATTTACCTTTATTCCACACCGCTCTGTCCCTTCTCCTCTGAACACACTGATCATTTCCTGCTTTTATGAAGCCCCGCCCTCAGAAATACACGATGGGCTCTGATTGATTAGCTGGCCCAGTGTGTTGTGATTGGCTAAACCGCCTCTAGCGCAA
>NW_015546118.1:1503685-1505526 GCF_001515605.1 Sinocyclocheilus anshuiensis | reverse complement strand
AGTGGCATGTGCTCCGGTTGTATTGTAAACAATGACGTCGTCTATATTGCTTATCAATTTGAGCCCGATTGAGACACAGAGGATATTAGTGAAGAGGATCGCGTGGAACCTGTGTAAGCACGGCTTTTAATGGTAGGCCTAAGAGTTTTGTTTGTTGTTGTCTCATACTTTTAGATACACTGTTATTTGTAAATGCTACTGCTTCTGTTAGCTTTTAATATACGGTTTTATTCTGATTAAAGCTTTAATACAGTTCGGCAGGGAAGTAACTCGTTGTAGTCCCTTACCAGTCGTTTTTGTAGGCATTAAACTGCCAGAATTTTAAAAGACGATATCTCCGTTTGCATTGAACTTTCAGCTTCGTAACTTTGCAGATATTGTTTATGATCAAACAGCAACATTACACACTAATTAACATTAAAAAAGTGAAATTGCAATCAACCACCCCTTTAAGATTTGTACTCATGGAAATTACTAAAGTAGTCAAACCTGTTCATTAGAAGGGGGTGTCCCAATACTTTTGGCAATATAGTGTGCAAGCCAACCTAGCTAATCAAAATCTTTTTCTGCAATTTAATAATATTGACCTATTACTTTTGCTATTGCTTTTGTCCAGTAGGTATCAGTAACATAATTTATTCAGAACCTTTTCTATGGACATAGACTTTCTGTACCACACTATTCTGCTGATAAGGAATGAGTTTGACTACTTAATCAGTTATATTAACAGAAATGCTTCACTGGGGCAAACAAAATAAAATAAAATAAAATAAAATAGGATACCCCATAGCAGCATTTCCAGCAGTATCCAACATTTCTCAATCATGATCTTACTCAGCTAAATGTCCCTATTAGCTTAACAGCTGTAATCCTTGTTTGCTAGCTACCTATGCACATACAGCATACAATGTTAAAAATGTTCTACATTATGAACCTTAAACCAAAAACCTTTAGCTTCATACACTGTAGATAATTGTGACCCTGCCTGTGGAAACTCAGCTAAAGTTTTATTATTATTATTTTTTAAACAGTTGATGAGTAATTCACTCCTTGATTTGCTTAATAAAAGCCTCCTTTAAGATCATTTTGACAGACATGTTTATTGTGTATTATTTTCAACGTGTTTATTGCTAAGTTTAGTGTGGCAAAATATAAGCGAAGCCGTAATTCGCATGCGGTGTATCTGGTTGCCATGACGCGCTTCCTGCTGCTGCTCTGTGTAATCAGAGTGTGAATTTGTAGATTTTCTATAGCAAAACTAAAATGTGTTTAAAAGTGCGACTGACCAAATCGTCCGGCTCGGTGTGCTCCCCTCGAACTCGAAGATATCTTCTCTAATTTGACAGTTTACCATCTGATCTCACTCAGTGACTCTAGGCTACATAGGACGGGACAACCCTTGCAGTGAATGGGGTGAGATAATTTTGCCGGAAATGCAGAAATAAGCCGTAATTTTTTTTATTTGTAACTCTTTGGTAGATACATTTATAATTTCTATTACATTACTACTACTACTACTACTGTTACTACTAATAAATCAGATCTCTGGGGGCCCCAAAAGTGTGTGGGCCCTTAGAATCATCCTAACTTTCCCCCCTTTAGCGGCGCCCCTGCTCGTACATCACGCGCAGATCGCGCGCACAGAATCATTCAGCGCGGAAATGTATTGTCAACACTGTTCTGTGATTTCTCAATAAAATAGCTTAGAAACTGAAAAGTTCAAGCATATATTTCTTAATAACTATTCCCACAGCTTCACTACTAGTAATGCATTCATATGAATGTAATCTTTACTGTGCTACTTTATCTGTATCTGATTTAGAACGAGCAGAAATCTGTGA
>NW_015546118.1:1501107-1503535 GCF_001515605.1 Sinocyclocheilus anshuiensis | reverse complement strand
TCATTAATGACGTCATCAGCGACTAGTCGACTTCGACTCGACTTTCATCACATAAAAGTCGACTTTAAAAAATCAGAAGTCATTCATAGCCCAATATATATATATATATATATATACTGGATATATATATATTAGTGCTGTCAAATAATTAATCTCGATTAATCACATCCAAAATAAAAGTTTTTGTGTACATAATATATGTCAGTGTTTTGGACTTGTTTTTCCTTGTTTCACCCCTGTCGTAGTTACTGGTTTTCCTTATATTGTCATTTTCCTGTTCTTGTTTAGTTTGATTGCCTTATCCTATGCACCTGTGTTTCCCCAATTATCCCATGTATTTTAGTTCCTATCTGTGCGTTTCTCCCGTCGGGTCTACTTCGTCCGTACATGTGTCATTTCTCGCTCCTGTGTTTGGATTACCCTTGTGTTTTGAGAATTAAAAGACTGTTGATTGTACTCCTGAGGAGTTCCTCAGTTAAGCCCGCCGACCGTTCCTCACTCAAGCCCGCCGGCCGCGGCTCTCTCCAGCCCGCCAGCCATTCCGAAGTCAAGCCCGCCGGCCGCGCCATTCACCCTTAACCAAAGGAGGAGGATGAGGAGGAAAAGACCGTTCTCAGCCCTCATCCTAGTCCCTGAGTCAGCTCCAGTGTCGGCTCCAGCCCCAGAGCTCGCTCCAGTGTAGGCTCCAGTCCCCGATTTTAGCCTAGAGAGGATTCCTATCCCCGAGTTTAGTACAGAGAGGGCTCCAGTCCCCGAGTCTAGCACAGAAACGGCTCCTGTTCCCATGTCCAGCCCAAGGAGGGCTCCAGTCCCCATGTTCTGCCCAAGGAGGGCTCCAGTCCCCAAGTCAAGCCCAGGGAGGGCCACAGTTCCCCAGTTAGGCATACGGAGGGCCTCTAAAGACCCTGTTCCGCCATGGCCTCCTGAACTGTCTGCTCCGCCATGGCCTCCTAGTCTGCCTGCTACACCATGGCTTCCTAGTCTGCCTGATCTGCTGTGGCCCCCTGAGCTCCCTGATCCACCCTGGAGGCCTCCCGTGTTTCCATCCTGTACAGCTATACTGTACCTCCCCGGTGGATATGTTACAGCGCGGGACCCGCCTTTTGGGAGGGGGGAGTAATGTCAGTATTTTGGACTTGTTTTTTTTCATGTTTTACCCGTCGTAGTTCTTGGTTTAACTTATATGATCATTTTCTCGTTTAGTTTGATTGCCTTATCCTATGCACCTGTGTTTCCCCAATTATCCCATGTATTTTAGTTCTAGTCTGTGCGTTTCTCCCGTCGGGTCTACTTCTTCCGTACATGTGTCATTCCTCGCTCCTTTGTTTGGATTACCCTTGTGTTTCGAGAATTAAAAGATTAAAGTTGATTGTCACCTTGTCTCCATCGTTCATCCAACAGTGTAGGTGTGACAATATATGTGTGTGTACTGTGTATATTTATTATGTGTATATATAGATATACACACACATACAATATGTATTTTGAAAATATTTACATGTCTATATTTATATTCATATAATTTATATTATAAATAAATATATGTATTATATAAACATAACATTTTTTTCTGAAATATATACAGTTCATGCGTGTGTGTATTTATGTATACATAATAAATATACACAGTATATATATATATAGAAACCATGCAAATTAATTTACTGTCACTTTTAATCAATTTAATGCATCCTTGCAGAATAAAAGCCTTAATTTATTTTTAAAAATTATAAATCTTATTATCAATGTTGAAAACAGTTGTGCTGCTTATATTTTTGTGGAAACTATGGTACTTTTTCCAGCAATAGAAAGTTCTGAAGAACAGTGTTTATTTGAAATAATGTTTCATAACATTATAAATGTCTTTACTATTACTTTTGATTAACTTAATGCATCCTTGCTAAATAAACAGTAATTTCTTACAAAAATAAAGTCTTACTGATCGATTTGACCTGATGTCAATTTCTATGAATTCAGGAGTCAACCAAACACACACTTCTGTCTTGTGTCTTTTGGATACAGTGAATCAAATTCCTCTCATGGGACAGGAAAACAGACAGGACCATTACCAATACACTGCACCACACCAAATTATGTTCTCTGGAACCCTTGACTATTAGTGCACTGGACCCTATAGATCATGGTTGGTTTGACACTTTAAACCCTTGCACATGACGCAAACACACACATGCTAGTGCACTAACAGTGTAAAGCCCATACGAGGTAACCTTTAGATAAAGGCCCTTTTCAGGGTTATATCAGTGAGATGGTTGTAATACTGAGTTGATTGACAGTGCAGAATTACTTCCTTTAATGGCAGAGTGTAAACAGAATAGTTGCTGAAGCTAAAATGCCACTAGAGCTAAAATAGATTCACACAGAGCTCAATGCTTTCATTCCTCACCAATATTTCTCACTTTTATAGGTG
>NW_015546118.1:1477855-1500747 GCF_001515605.1 Sinocyclocheilus anshuiensis | reverse complement strand
GCGTCGGGGTTGGGTGGAGTTACATTCCGTCTTCGTGCGCATATCGCTTCACTGAGCGTATGTGCTAAAATGCTATCATGTGTAACCTGTAACCTTACCTCGGTGCACTATCAGAGCTAGTTTCCCCACAAATTAACAATTAAACTGGCATTACAATTTAATACCAAACTGGGTTTAATCTGTGACAAGGGAACTGTCTGTGTTTAATTTTTCATGCAAAGGGAGATAATTACAGGTATAAGTGCCCTTAATTAATAAGGTTTGATAAATTTAGGGATGCACACCCTCTTCTGCTTCTTTTTCTTCACTCTTCAGTTGCAAGCCTGTGCTGAGTGTTGCTTTCTGTGCTCCTTTCCAGATTTCACAAATCCATCTATTCATTCAAACTGTATCAAAGCTCAACCAAAAAAACGTATGAAACAGAAAGACCCCTCACAATTACACACACACACAAACACAGGTCACCATTGCTGTCTAAAAGTTATCAGAAAACGGAGGATTATTTTCTATTCAGGGGGGATTTCGCTAACGCTTTTCTCTGTTGCACAGGTGTTTGGTAGTGATAAACAACTCTCTTTCACTCCTGCCCACTGTGTGTGTTTGTCAGCGTGTGTGCGTCTGTGTGTGTGTGTGTGTGTGTGTGTGTGTGTTTGTTTGACAGATTTGGTGTGTAGGAGGAGCTTGTCAGTAACTCGTGGTTAGGCAGAGATGGTGTTAATCCTAAACCTTAAATCTGCGTAATTCAGATTAAAGTCAGGCTTTAACTCGGTGGTAATTCACTTAACACTGAAAAACAGGTGGCATCTGCTGTTCCCCAGTCCTGAAACTGTAGTCTATAGAGGAAGAAGTGGTACAGCAGTTGCCATATAGTGTATCAATGTCCTCATATCAGCCTTCTCCATCCTCAGCTGGCAATAACACAGTGTATGTGACTATAACACTAGAACCGTGCATAATGCAGTCTGAGTATAATATGTTACAGGATGCCAATGTGAAAGCCAACACATTCATAAAATGCCCTGGAGCAACAAAAATAATTCTACTTATAAAGAATCGGGCAGGAAAATTTCAATATATTGCAAATAAAAAAAATCCGTTGCACTTTGACACATGGTGGACATTGAAACCAAATAAAGGTGTTTTACACAGCCATACAAAAACTGCTGTGAGTAAATTCTATATAAAAATTAATTTAAAAAGCATTAAACAGTGGAATTGTAAGGATGGAGTATACGTTTAAACATTTCATATGTAAACTTGTTTTTTAATTTTCATTCCACATACACTATCATTAAAAATTTTGGAGTCAGTATGTTTTGTTTAATGGAAAAAAATAAATAATTTACTATCACTGGAATGTATTTTAACATATATTAAAATAGAACTGTTATTTTAAATTATAAATATATTTCACAATATTACTTTTTTTATTGTATTTTTTATCAAATAAATGCAGCCTTGGTGAGCATAAGAGTTTAATTTAATTTCTAATTTAATTAAATTTTACTTTTAAATAATTTCATATTTAAAATATTAATTTCATTACACAATTTCTGCTGATAATGTCACCTCTGTACAGCATTAAATGTAAAAGAACCTTTCCGTGGTATACGTGATTCATATGCAGCTTCTGTGCCTTGAAACTTCGATTGAAACTTTCGCTTCTGATATATAAGGACTATTTCAGAGAACATTTATCTCCATTACTAGCTTTCAGATTTCAAACTGGCTGGAGATGGTGATAAACAGCTTCCAATGGGTCCTACATTGATGACAAAAGCATTTTGCAAATGAGCCACGGTTTGAGACAGTATAAATTGTGAGAACAGACCAGCGGGGTGGCAATTGAACTGAGGTTCAGACTCAGGGAAACATAGTAAGTGTTAACGCAGCATTATTCTCCCCGAAACATCATTTATTATGGATTCTGTCCATTTCCCAGAAATTCAATCGTTTGACAAAAGCTACTGCTGAGCTGAAGTCACACCTGCTCAGTTCTGCTCATGTAGAGACTGTATTGTAACAGTGATTTTAGTTTTTTGGTGCACCACTGTTGACATATTAATCTAAGTTATTGCACCTATAACACAATTCGAAGAAGAACTGTTAAAAAATAACTACTTTAAAAGAACTATTACTATTAATATGTCCAAAGTAAATGGGAAGTTACTTTTGTAAAGAGTTATGATAGGCTATGCAACAGCAAAAACTATTCTGAATAGCATTTAGCTATTATTATGATTATTATTATGCATGCAGCTTTTAAGGCCACATATTAATTGATTCGATTCAAAAGTTAATTCATCACACTGCATGATGACAAAAATTAGTTAGTGAAGACAAAAGCGTGATTTAAAAAGGTGAAAAACTCCTGCGATAGAACCAAACATATACACATTTTGTTGTCAATTTTAACCAAAAATATTTAAAAAAAGAAAGAAATATGGCCATGCTATGTCAACTACCCACATGTATGTACCTCTGAAGATGCAGTTGTTCTGCATATGTGTGCATCTGTACGCCATTACCTGTATAAGTCTGCTCTGTTCAGTCTGCAGTGTATTCAGGTCCTGTCCCAGGTTGCTTTGTCCTCTTCTGAGAGACTCATAGTCCATCTTCAGCTGTCCCGCGTGGGCAGACAGCTTAGCAACTTCCTCTGCCAAGTTGACCAATAGCGCTCGATCCTGACCTTTGACGGACTTGAGATCCGTATCGTGGTCAGTGAGCGAATGCAGCAAAGACGTCTGCACGCCTTCCAGCCGCAGGAAATTACTGTTATAATCAGGGCAGTTGGGGTCGATGAAGATATTGATGCGTGATCCATCACCCCTCTCTACTGTCACCAATGCATTGGCTTCATCCTGATTGGTGCTAATATGAGGCGGGCCGTCCGACATGGGGGGAGCCTGGTAGTGGTTCATAAGAAGAATGGTTCCCGTCACTGTGACTGCGAGCAGAACGGCCACGAAGAGAAGGATGGTACATAGCAGATAGCTACAACTCATCCTCTGCAGACAGACAGAGACAGAGGAAAAAAGACACAGAGAGACAAAGAGAGTTGAAGTCATCATAATCATCATTACCATTTCTGCAGAACAGAAAGTGCTTTTTAAAGCCCGTCAGGGATAATACTGCAGTCTGACACAACTGCAGGAAAGACAAGGAAAGAGAGATGGAGGTGTTCCTGGCCCTGCTCTCCTCTCCTTTCACAACTTGGCACGAGCATCATCTGTTTGCTTTAATAATGCTCACTTCTTAGTGACATAGTTCCTCTTTTCTTGCAAACACAAACAACCCTCTTTTCCCCTCGGCTCTTCTCTGTATATTTTAATCAGATTATATGATGAAGAATCTCTGTAAAGTAATTTAAGTCTGAGAAAAGGGCTACAAAAAATGTAAGCATGTATTATTATTTGTATTAATAAAAATCATAAGTATAAAACGGCAAAATTTCGTAATATTATGCCACACTCTACAGTGTCATAATTTAACAAAATTAATTACATGCAACTGCAACTGATTACATGTAATCTGAATTACAATCAAATTCCAAAAATTACTTGTAATTAGATTTATTTACATTTTAAAATACTCGTAATCAGACTACAGCTACTTTTTATTGATTACATGATTACATATCAGTCATATCATTTTGTGTACATTCACACAAAATCCAGTCACTA
Source organism: Sinocyclocheilus anshuiensis (assembly GCF_001515605.1). Lineage (NCBI taxonomy): Eukaryota > Metazoa > Chordata > Actinopteri > Cypriniformes > Cyprinidae > Sinocyclocheilus > Sinocyclocheilus anshuiensis. The sequence goes on along the minus strand of NW_015546118.1, from coordinate 1,497,064 downwards.
GTTAGATGGCTACACAGCATTTGACCACTGGATTTACAAAAATTATTTCAGGTTTAAGTGGTTTAACATTAGGGCCTTGCGCACCGCGGGAACCTTTTCATAGTACCAGAACTAATTGTGGAACTACCCACTTTTTGGCGTTTTCGCACCGCTGGAACTGGGTGCGATTTTTGAAGGGTGCCTTTTTCGAGAACAAAATTAGCTCCTACTCTGGAGCAGGGTCTAACCACTGCCAGTTGTCGTTGGAGATTCTTAGTCCTCCTTTCCGTTCTTTCAATCGCTTTACGTATACATCGACATTCCATGTCCATTATTGTGAAACCCGCGAGACAGCTCCGATCACAGCGTCCTCCATCCTCCTGTTGTTAACGTTGTTCTTCTTTGTTTCCATTGTTGAACGCTGCGCACAAATGACGTCGCTGTCGACCGGCTTACGTCACTTCTTAGTACACACTGTCGGTGCGAATGCAACCCTTTAAATGGTACTGGGAAATAGTTCGCACAAAATCGTCCCAGTACTTTAGTACTGTACATTTAGTTCTCGAACTAAAGCGGTGCGAAAGGCCCTATTGCATCAACTACTAATTAACACATTAATTTTAATTTTAATTATCACTGACTGGGTTATTTATGTATTACTATGTATTTGGAAGGCTTTTGTCTTTCAAACACATTAAAATGCACAAATTCACATTTTATCTTATTTACATGCACAGTAATGCAGGGATTCCCAAACTTTTCTGTCATCTGAACCTCTTTTACCTAATATATTTACTTGAAGTACCACTGAGATTTTAAAATAAGTATCTTAATAAATAAGTTTCATATTTGCATGTTCACAGTTCTCTGACGTTGGTTAATGGTCACATGACATGCAGGTAAACAATTAAAATATTTCAATTTTTAATAAGTGTTTTATTTTGATTGATGTTATTTTTTAATTATTTATTTTAATTTGACATTTTTCATGATTTAATCAATCATTAGCTTTTCATTATACTCACAAACCCCCTGCAGTTCCTCTAGGAACACCAGTTTGGGAAACCTTGACGTAATGTTTAATGCACTTCATGTTGTTAATTACAACAAATGGAATATATTTTCTTAATCTTAGTGTTTTTATATAAATATGGTACAATGTTACCCTATTTAAATCAATGTGATAAACAAATTAGGTCAAAAGTAATCTAAAGTAGTCTGATTATATTACCTAAAATGTGTACTGTAATGGATTACGTTACTAACTACAATTTTTGTCATGTAATTTGGAATCAGTAACGGACTACAATTTGTTAGCAATCTACTCAGCTCTGCATATAATACATCAGAAAGTAAAATTATGCAACCTACTCCACTGTATTGTAATCTTGCAGATTTAAAGTTTGTTTTTTCGTGTTTTCACATTCACACTGGTATGAATGGAAGTCAATGGATCAAAAAGTGTTGTGTGAAGATTTATTTGGTAATCACGGGTTCTTCATCAGAGAAATGCTTCTCACAAATCTGAATCTCAGAACCAGACATAGGCACCATGTTTGTGAGTGTGTGCTGTCAATGTGCATTATCCATTCACTCCATTACCCATTTTGCGCAGTTAATAAACTCAGCTCTCCATCTCTGGTTCTCCCTTTAATGGGAAAAAATTAAGCCACTTTGAGTTTACCATCCAAACAAATGTGTGTGTGAAGTCTGGACATGTGTGTGTGTGCATGCAAGGATGCACTTGCAGTGGAGGTGTGCTCTCTGTGTAAAATATGCAATTTCCTGAATAAGTGTGTATACATATGTTCTCTTTTTTCCCAAACCTTCCTGTTCATAAATATGCTAAACAGCCACACTGGCATTGGCCCATACTCATTGGTGGTTAATGGCTTGCTTTACGAGTTGGCTTTTACGATCGACTCTAATAAAAAGATTTCGGAGAAGCACTTCAGTGAACAGTTTACTCAGAGAGACCAGAGATCTTCCCTCCTCCATCTCTGAGGGCTGGTGGAACATGTCGAGGCACTAGATGTGATAAGCTGCTGGTATGATTTAAATAAGATCAAACCACACAGAATTTTTTGCATACATTTTGTTATTTACACTAGTCTATCCTTCACAGAATTACTTCTGACACAGGTGTATGGTTTTGGTATTCTGTCAAGCAAGTATGTTTTTTTTTTCCCCAAGCTTTCCAAGGACAGAAATAGGGGTTACAAAATAATACATTAATAAGTGAATGTATTATCATGAGCTAACAATGAACAACAACTGTTAAATTGTGTTCATTTTTTATAATATTCATAATATACTATAATATCATTATTAACATGTATTTACATGTATTACAATTTTATTAATATTTTTATTGACATGTTCATTTGGATTTACATTATTTAAATTATTATTCAAATGCATTTAAATATAGTTTCCAACAAATGTTTATAATAATAAACTATGATGCCAGCATGAATGACAAGATAAAACAAACCAGGCATTATTTAAAATAGTTTTCCAGGTCCTTCATAATTCACTGATATCTGATGCTTCAAATTTATTCAAGCCAACTGTTCATACTGAAGGACAAATGTTATTTTATTTAACAGGTATGACTGATGCGCTTAAATTCTACATGTAATCCAATTGAACTCAATCCAGTAATGCTCCTTGGACAGTTTCCTTTTGAACAGCTGTTTCATCTAGATGAAAAACTGCTAAAACAGATTCATGCGGCAAACTCTCAAAAGGTTGAAGACAGTATTGATAGATGGACTATACAGTATGAGCCATTTTCCCTGCAGATCAACCGTCATTGTGACTGCTTTCTTTTCCATGTTCTGTTGCTGATTCTCTCCAGCTGAGCCTCAGTAGATTGATAGCTATTTTTGCTTGTTGTATTTTATTGAGTGAAGACTGCAACAACTTCAGAACTGAGTATCTCTCAGAGTGTCTTTCTCTCTCTCTGTCTTTGTCCCTTTTCTAAACCTCTCTCACACACAGACACATACACACGATATTCTAAACACAAACAACACCATAAATAGGCTACACTGAGCATTTCTATGTGCGAGGTCTGTTTTCTCCCACACACTGGTGCATTCACTTGAATTTTAATTTTAAAGCCCAGGCAGATGAAGGGTGTTTCTGCAAAAAAAAAAAAAAAAAATTGTTTTGCATAAAATATTCAGAAAGAAACGACACTTCAGTGGATATGAGATAGATGAATCCATAAGAGGCCTGACATACAGGGAAGAATATGATGAAATGCAGAATATAAGCCAAATGTGTGTGTGCGAGAGTGGCATTTTGACGAATATGTCATCCAAAGGCAAACGCAGTAACTACACATCTGGCCAAAATTGAGTTAAGTCCTAAAATGGGCTTTGTGACATCTGTTGTCTTGTGACAAAGTTTCCTGGTTAAATTTTGTCCCTTTTCAGAGAAACGAGAGTGTCAAAACTGCAGTAACTACAAAATCCAAGCTAATACCAAGGCAAACCGCAGTAACTGCATTCTGGCTTTGTTTTCCCGGCTTTGACACTGCAGATACTGCGCAGTCTGCCTTGGTATCCCGCGGCCAAATGATGGTTGAACTCGCGTTAAAATGCAAATATCCAAAGATGGGTAAGGAAGATAGCAAAATATTATCTCCTAGCAAGGCAAATGACAGCTTTATAATCAGTTAACATTAACTAGCCAGTTGCTAGCAAATTAAACAGCCTACCTGCATTGCTTCATATCCACTCTGACAACGTAATGATAATCTGATTTAGAATCGCGCTGATGTTTGTTGATTCGGACGTCTCTCCACGTTTCAGGCAGCTAATCCAATTGTAACGGGTTATTCTTTCAAAAGTTAGCTGGCTCCGGTTAAGTTATGTAATTCATCAATGAACCGTTCTGTATGAAAGTTATATGGAACGCAGTTTGTCCCCTATTCGCAGGCATATGCCATATAACTACCAGACCAGGCAAATAACAAATTCTTAACTGATAAGTAATCATTCTTTTTGCACAAATCACCGTTTAATTTGTTAACATAGCCGTTCGAGGAAGGCTTTTGGTCGCTCCTGGTTCACAGCGAGCGGGACTCGCGCTGTCTGCAATTCCCTGCACCATCTGCGTTTTGATTTCGGCAAATCAGTTTGGGTGAATGCAAACAACGTGATTATCATGAGCACAACATCCAGCTAGGCAAGAAAACATGCAATCTACCTGAGGGATGACTTCTTTCACTATTTCACAGGCCAGTGGTTTGTGTGTAATGTGTGTGACATTTTTTGTATTACATTAAAATTCCTTTTAAATTAATTGTACATAAATACGTTAAGCAAAGAAATGAGATTTTTTTCTGAGAACCTTTCATCCACCTTTTATACATATACTTAACCGCAGACATGGAAATGATGTAGTACTGGATGTGGTACAAATATTTTGAGCATCCCTTATTCTGTCTCTTATTTTCCTATAAAGAATCACAATTATCCCTTATTTTCCTTTATGACATCCCTAGATATATTGTTAGGCAAAGTTCAAATTCTGTGAATTTTTAACTACTGTTTTAACTACTTGGTCTGTAGTGATTTTTTATTTTTTTTAATAAAATGAGCAAAACACTCTTTGTGGTGAAAGGAGCTTTATACAAAATCAAATCAAAACAAAATGTATATAAAATAAAAAAAACGGTGTCGCCAGTGTCAGTGTCGCTTTCAGTTAGAATTACATCTTGATTTTCTGCTAGGAAGCAGCCCTCCAGTGTGGAGCTAGGTGGAGCTAGCCAGTGACAGAATCGTTTTTATTAGTTAATCAATAAGAATAAGAATAAGAATATTACATTAAAGGGATAGTTTGGTTTGCATAGATTTAAGCTTGATCTAGCACAGAACTGTTTTGATTATTATAATAATATGAGGTATTTTAAGAGAGCTACTGTTGTGAAGTCTTATCACTTACCTTTATTTTGTTCTATATCCCTATGACTTACAAAAGAAAATGTTAGGCAGATTGATGCATCACTCAGTTACTTTCTCATTTACCATTTAATTAACTGTACGAAAAAGTCTCTCTGTCATCTCATTCTGTGTGCCAAATATATTTATTTTACATTGTAAAAAATGTTATAACTGTAATTGTACAATAGTAATATAAGTAACATTTTCAAAAGCTGAAGTGATTACCTTGTTTTATTTATTAGTTAGAACATGTGAAACTCAATATTTTAACTAACTGTAAAAGCTGAATAATCAATCAAAGCCTACTGTTTAAATCTGTGAAATAATAATTGATTAGTCACTTAATCGTTCTAATAACCATTAGATTAATCGGTTATCAAAATAACCATTTGTTGCAGATAAAAAAAAAATCTGAAAACCCAAGTAAAAATGCATTATTTTTTTGCATTACAAATTGTATTATCAGCTATTAGTGTCATGTTGTTTCTTTGTTTTAATTGTTTCAAAATTCGAAAATATTTTGTTTATTTTCAATTCGTTTTTGAATTCAGACTTTCAGTGTGGTCTCAGATGTTTGGACCCACTTTATATGCTCCAGTCGTTCCAGGAAATAATGCTATGTCACGCTTTAAGTTTAACGGTATGAGAGATTGAAGCCCTTACCTTGGGCAGTGTTTGTCTGACTGTGTCTGAGTCTGACCAGCAATGTTTGAGCTGAGAGGAGTTGGGCACACACTCACAGAATGTCTGCATCAAACAAACACACATACAACTAAATGAAGTGTTGTTTTTCTTTGCCATTTGGTGTGTGTATATTCAGGTTTGCCTGTACTTTGAGGGTCAAATGTCCTCACTCCTTGTGAGGACATTTTATTTTTCCATACAAGTTAAAAATGCTCATAAATCAGGCAAATCACACTTAGATCACAATCTAATGTTGTGCACAGGTTTTTGTGAAGGTTAGGTTTAAGACACAGAAAATTAAAACATAAAAACAATGAAAGCACTGTACTCACTTCACTGTAAAAAAAATTCCGTAAAATTTACGGTAAAAAAACGGCAGCTGTGGTTGCCGGAATTTTACCGAACGATTGCTCGTCCACTGCCATGCCTGCTGACGTTAGCTTTACTTATTTGCTATCATCTCTGTGCTCTCTGAGCCGAGTCTGAGCAAAAAGTTTAGATATGACAACAAGACGGTTCATTCATAATATTATTTTTTTTTTAAATCAATAATAACTCACATCACTCATGAAGGTATCCATTATCCACTGACTCTGATAACGGCCGGGTGTTCTCCAAGTCCGATCAACTCGGGTATTACACACAATGTTAAACAGACCCGGGATCCGAAGTAATAGATTGGGACCCGACCCGGACCCGGCTGACCATTTAAAATATAGCCCCGAACCCATACGGATCCCGGGTCCTCGGGTCTCGGGTCATCCATGTAGACCTCTAGCACAGTGTCATTCACACAAACGCTAAACACCATCATGGTAACACACATGAAACTGAAATAATGCAATAAACATTCATCTAACAACATTAGGTGTAACACACAACAAAACTGATAAGAAAAAACTAAGAAGAAACATAGTTATTTCAACAAAAAAAAACATCAAATTTGAAATGTAACGCAGGGAATTCTGGGAATGTCAATTTACGGTTATTCACTGTAAATTATACGGTATTTTTCACTTCCAAAAACGGTATACTACCGTTTACTACCGTAAAATTTATGTCCAATATATGTAATGTCCAATACAGTTTTTCACCGTATATAGTAGGGGAATTTACCGTTAACCATTTAACAGGTTTTTACTGTAGCATTTTTACAGTCTTTTACCGTTAAATTCACGGTCATTTTTTACAGTGTTGAGATGTACTCATAGAATTTAATATTGCATTATATTATAAAACTTATCAAACAAACCTGTGTGTGTGTGTGTGTGTGTGTGTGTGTGTGTGTGAGAGTGTGTCCTGGTATTCCCTGGTATCGTGGGACAAATAGGGTATAACCCTGTGATTTATAAGCTTTGCAAGGTCAAAATTTACTGGTATTACTATCATTGTGGGGACATTTGGTCCTGTGAGGGTAGGTTTAGGTTTAGGGTAAGGGGATAGAAAATAGTTTGTACAGTAAAAAACCATTACACCTACTGAATGACCCCATAAACCATGAAAACCCAACATGCGCTTGTATAAACTCAGCTGGCAGAATCATCCCTTTGCTCTAATAACGCCCTTTTAGTAATATAGCTCCTCTTATCTCACAAACACATAAGGTCACATATACACTTTCATAAGCATCTCATCAGATTTTCTTTTTAATGTTTTTCAATAACAGTGGACAATATTACATTAGCTTTCCGCTATATGGTAACAGATTCAGACCATTGAAACATTAGGAAGGCCTATCAGTGCTCTCTGTATGGCTGCTTTCAGGAGCAGAAGATGGTCCTGTTCCAGTCACTCTTACGGATCTGGTGTGTTCAACCGAACAACACAATGGTGCATGTTATTCCTAAAAAAAGAGTTTGCTGTGACTCTAAAATACTTCCTTTTTATTTTTTAGACTTTCTTATTTTTCTACCCCTCCCATCTAGCCACCTATAGAGGCACCTTTTTGTGATCAAATCAGTTCCTAATGGATAAAATCTAATTTTAGCCTGCAATTTTTCCTCATTTAATTTTTTTTTTACACAGAAATACATCACATTATCGAAATAAAATGGCCTGCAAATATGGTTTCACAAAATTACAAAATATCTCATTCTCCAGTTTGTGAAAACAAAACATTGAATGTTGTTTACACTTTCAAAAATATAGCCACAAAACATTATAGCTGTTACCATGAGACTAATGTGATAAAAACACTTACTAACCTTGTCTGCACAGTTTTCCAATCTTTCTGATAGCATCACATGCTACACGCATGGATACCATTGGTTATGAAGACAGAGTGAGAGCGAGAGCAAGAGTGTTCCAGATCTGCATGTAAGGTGTGCATAAGCTGACTAATTGTTAAGCTAATTTAGAGGTAGAAGCTTTACACACATTCTGTCCTCCGTTTCAGACAAATCATAAGCTTGAATTACACCAGTTAGCTGCGAGAGGAAGAAAGGAAGAAACAGAGGAAGTGATGAAACAGTGTGCAGGTGGACAACAGAGAGCCTGAGGAGATCAGACCACCCATACTAACTTCAGAGTATTCTGACAGCCAAAACGTTGCTGTTTCAGTACTAACAATAAGAGAGACAAAAAAGACAGAGAGAAAACAATGAGAGTGAAACAGAATGAAAAAAATTAGACTTTATGAGTTTGTGGTGCTCATATTGTTGCAGTTTTCACCCAGTGGATAAGTAAAAATCAGTAAAATCTTAGTCTTGGTGGGCTTTTTGTGAAAAAATTATAGGACATAATTTTTTGAGTGTGTCTAGGAACAACATCATCTGTTGACCAAACAAGTTTATCTGGCAAGAACAGGTGGCCAAATGCTTGGATTTTGTTCACTAATACTACAACAACATGTACACTGTGTTATAGTATTACAATTTAAAAGTACATGATTACACATCAACACCTGTATTGCAGAAATTAGATTTGTGCTTTGACACTGTATACAAAAAACAGCTTAATTGGTCGGCTTTTAAAATTCTTATTATCCATGTTCCATATACAGTAGGCTCACATTAATTTCCACATGATAAGCCAAATCCATTTTATTTTAAAATTGACATAATAAGACATGTACTATTGAGTAAGGACACACTAAATTGGTTAAAAATGACAGACATAATGTTAAAATGTAAAAAAGAATTCAGCTTTGCCATTACAGGAATACACACACACACACACACCTCACAATATTGCCATTTTGACTTGGTGAACATAAGACACTTCTTTCAAAAACATTAAAAAATCTTACTAAGCAACAAAAACACAAATGGAAAACACTCCATTTTCAGATCGTTTTTTTTGGAATTCAAGAGATTAAGCTAAGACAGAAGCCTAATTAATTATTTGTAATATGTTTGATGCAAAAATATGTACTGAACTGAAGAATTAATGCATTTTTCCCTGTCATTCTAATTTAATTAAATTGAGTTTACGTTGTTGTCATTTCTACACAATCACAAATTGAAAAGAACAAGAATTCCCAACCCTGCTGTTCACTGGGGTGGGGGGAAAAAAATCGATACAGCATAGTATCGCGATATTTTCCGCGGCAATACTGTATCGATACACGGATGCCAAGTATCAATCTTTTATTATTCTATTTGGTAGAATAATAAAATCAATTTCTTTACAATCCACTAGATGGTAGTGTTGAGTTTTTTTCAGTTGAGGTCAGCTGGGTCAAACATGTTTGATATTTTATGACTCTTGAGCTGGTTGCCTCTGACGTGATCCCTGCGATAGCCAATGAGAGTGAGCAAGCATCACCTACCGGATGTTGCGTGCTTCTATAGCTGAAACTTGTTAGCCACAAACATGCCATGAAAGCAGAGAACATCACCCATATTCTTTGTTATACTTTGTTTTTCATTGTGAAACAGAACGCGCGCCAGGAGAGCCAGCTGACAACGTTGATTGTATTATATTTGTTTTTCTTCTCTAGTCACGTTTGATCTCGCGAGTCTCCGTGAGATCACGTGTCACTGTGAAATCGTTCCTACAATCATCAAGTGTGTGGTCCCACAGTCTGGTCGAATCGTCTAGTGTGCACGTTCAGAGGATTATAAGGCTAAAAATCTTAAAATGGTTTTAAAATCGGTTAAGATTTAAAAATCATCTAGTGTGCAGCCAGCTTTAGTAAAATAAAGATGGCAGCATTGCGGAAAGTTATCATTAAAGCCCCGTCCGCGTTTAAATCGGATGTATGGACTTACTTCGGATTTGTAAACAAGGGATGTAAGTAGAGATGCACCGAATTTTCGGCAGCCGAAAATGACATTTTTGGTTTTCGGCCGAAAGAGAAAAATGGCCGAAAATGCGAGCCAAAAATATAAGCTACATATAATAATAATATATATGGCACGCCGCGCCCCGCCCGGCAGTGTTCAGCTCGCATGTTTCACTCTCCTTATCACTGCGCGGTTTGACGCTCAGCTCAATATTCCGCTCTATGAATGTGCGTTCCGCTCATGCTCCCCGGAAAAGTAAAGTCCGCTCAAATAACGCGCTGACAGGAAATTTCTATGCAGTATACTTGTTCCTGTTTGCAGCAGCGCTACTGTGCTGTAACATGGTGTAGGCTAGTACAGCTGTACTGGGCAACGCCACTGTTGCCAACTCTCGCGAGATAAATAAGCAACCGCAGCTTCAAAAATAAGCCCAAAACCAGCCCAATATTTTTTTAATAATTTATTATCATCAATATTATTTATTATCAATTATTTATTACCAGTAAATGAGCCCGCAACATATTAAACTGAAACTACCCTTTTATCTGAAAAGCAAAAACATGTTATTTTACAAAAATCAGCAAACTGCAAAAAAAAAAAATGATTAGGCTACCTTATAAAGGAAAAACGTCATCCCACTCACTCCTCTATGTCTACTACAATCATCACTTGGATTACAGCGTCACGCGCCTTCTTTTTGAACGTGATTTTTCTTCAATCCATCATTGAAGAAAAATCACGTTCAAAAAGAAGGCGCGTGCGGAGGGGGCGGAATATTTGTCAAATTAAGCTACAGCACTTCTATTTTTGCACTGATTGGCTATTAAAGGGGTCATATGATGCTGCTAAAAAGAATATTATTTGGTGTAATGAAATGTGTTTATGCGGTTTAAAGTAAAAAAAAACACATTATTGGCGGCGGCGGCAACAATACTACAGAGAGAATAAAAGTTACGCCTTCTTTCTTTGCGTGAACATTTGGGCGGCGTTATGCAAATCTTCCCACATAGTGAGGTAGATATGTGGGGGCATGTTCGAACGAGCCGTTTTAGGCAGGTGTGGCTGACTCTTAACTTTTATAAAGAATATCTCTTTGGATTTGAGACTTTAGTCTTTGCAACTTTACAGATCTTCTTTATGCACCAAGAGCTTGTAACACTCCAAAGAGAAAGGAAAAAATGAAATTGCATCATATGACCCCTTTAACTGTGAGCAGACAGAGTGTCAATCAATGCATTGGAGAATACAGTGAACATAAATGAAAAGAAACGAAGTTGCTTGTCAGGTTTTCCTAACAAGCAACCATATTTTTTAAAATAAGCCCAAAAAAACGTGACCCGGGATTTTTTAGGCAACTTTACAAAAAAAGAAGCCCAAAGTCGCTAATATGCGGACTTGGCAACTCTGGGCAACGCTGGTAAAATTATGCTACCTTCAGTGACGCTATGCTCTGCTCATATGCTCTGATAATAATAGTTTTGTAGGACTATACATTATTTGGATAATTAGTCCAAAAAAACCCAAAAAACTTATATCTGATTCTGTTACATAAAGAAGTGAATAAAAATAATATATTGATATTTAATATTAAGGTAACACTTTACAATAAGGTTCCATTAGTTAATGTTAGTTAATGTATTAACTAACATGAACGAACAATGAACTATACATTTATTACAGTATTTATTAATCTTTCTTAATGTTAGTTAATGCAAATACAGTTGTTCACTGTTAGTTCATGTTAATTCAGAGTGCATTAACAGTTAACAAGCACAACTGTTGATTTAAATAATGCATTAGTAAATGTTGAAATTAACATGAACTAAGATTAATAAATGCTGAAGAACTATTGTTCTTTCCTAGTTTGTTAACTAAAGTTGTTAACTAATGAACCTTATTGTAAAGTGTTACCAATATTAATATAAATTATGTCCAGTTTTATTGTGTTACTTTCAGTAAAAGTTTGGTTATTAGGGGTGGGAATCACCAGAGGCCTCACAATACGATTTTATCACGATACAATATTATTGCGATTTTAAATATATTGCGATATTCTGCGATATATTGCAATTTACTACCTTTTTCCAACTTCAAATTATGTCTTATGTCTTTTTGTTATTATGTCTTATGTCAAATTATTAGTGGTTATTTTATTGGCTTGTGTTTTTCTTTAATTCAGTATCATTAAAATTGAGTTAAATTTAAAAAGTCTTACGAAATTACTTTATATTATTTAATAAAATAATAAATAATCATTACAAAGCATTTTCGGTTTCGGTTTTCGGCCAAGTGCATCCAGAATTTTTCGTTTCGGCCCAGAATTTTCATTTCGGTGCATCCCTAGATGTAAGACTACATGTTTTATTTAATTTAATTTAAATGTAACAGTAATTTGATTTCAAATGCCCCAATTGCTGAAGGGTCTGCACAACGTTTTAGTACAATTTCAAGTTGCATTGTTCAAAATACCTGTAGTAGCACAGCAGTGCATACCTGTTTACATTTAATTAAGGTGGACTAGACTAGACTGTAATACAAATAGTTGAGTTTGCCAGGTGCATACAGCATTTATGACAGGTTTTCATGAAAGTTTTGGTCAGTTCGTCTGCTTGACAATCGCATTTTGCACTGCAGCAATAAAATTGAAGTGAGATAAACAAACTGAGAAATGTTTATTTTTAGTTAAAACAGATGTTGCCAAAGTTTTCCTTTGGGGACATAATTTGAAGTTGGAAAAAGGTAATAAATTGCAATATATCGCAGAATATCGCAGAATATATTTAAAATCGCAATAATATTGTTCCGTGAGACAAGTATCGTGATAATATTGTACCGTCAGGCCTCTGGTGATTCCCACCCCTACTGTTCACACAGTATTAACAGATGTAACACTAGAAGGAAAACTGCCAACATTTCTTCTCCTTTCTAACTGCCTTTTATATCTCAGCTATAGAGCTCCTCACAGCAAACCACATCTCCATACTTCTCCAATATCCATCTTTTGCATATGTCACACAGACACACACACACACACACAAACACATACAAACAAAAACTCAATACTTCTGTACAATAACCGATCTCACTATTTCAATATCATTGTTGTTTTATAGTCATAGACACACCTTGATGTTTTCAACAATCTCAACTAGGGCCATGACAAAGAAACAAAATTGCACATTGCACAGATATCCCACAGTGAGGAAAACGAATGGATTTTTCAACCAGTGCTCCTCTTGTATATATCTCCGCTCATACGTAGGGGAGTTTCCTGTGAATAATGCATGTAATAACATAAGAATCAATAGAATATGACCACGAAGATGAACTCTCTATCACTCGCTTTCTCTTTCTATCTCTTTTCTCCAGTTCACCCTTCCTTCCTCTATCCTCTGTCTGTACCCGAGTATTCCAAGCAAAAGACTGGAAAGGTTTTGCCAACATGGACCCCAAAGAGATAGTAAAACCTGAAATCACCTACACTGTATGGTCCACATGAGGAAAACTTATTAAACACACTAAATAATGTTTTAATTAAACTCTAATCATGCAAATAAGTATGTATGAGGGTTAGCTTTAAGGTTAAGGGATTGAAAATATCATTAAATAAGTATAAAAACAACATAATTCAATAATGGAAAGTCTCCACCATAATAGGAAAACAAATGTGTGTATGTGTACGGCTGGGTGCGCTCCTTCAACTCCAATCCACCCCAAATGCTATCGGGTGTGAAGTGATGCCCATTACAAATATGAGATAGAAGGTCGAGCCAAAGACAGCATACACAACACATATAAGAAGATCCACCAGTGAGACGCTGGGGTGTATTGGAGGCCACAGGCACATGTGAACTGATGCAGTCTGAGGGGTAGAACTAGGGGTGTCTTGAAGCACAAATGGATACAATTGGATTGTCCTGGTTTTCTCTTGCACTCAATATGATTTATTTACTTTAGAAGAAAAAGAGAAAACTTCACTCCATTATAGGGACATACTCGATCGGACTCTATTAAAAAGCATGTGGATTTTGGATCAATGCAAGGCAGTTTTGTCCATTTAAAACGTTGTTATTGGAAATATGTAAGAAATTATTGACAAACTGTAAACACCATGAAAGCAGTGGGACAAAAAATTATAGGTGTGTGTGAGATGTATTTTCTGTCTAAAGTTGTTTCAAATAATGATCGCTTGATGTGGTTTCAAATTTGTGGTTAGCTTTGCGATCTTTAAACTGCTATGGCCTGAGTTTTCCGTGAAAATTGCTGAATGACAGCTGGCCCCCAAGCTGAACTGAGAGACTCAGACCTCACAAAGTACTCGCTAGACCGCAGAGGTGCATTCCAGCCCACTGAGATACCAATGATTTCCTGCTCATCATATAATCACATCTAGTTAAGGTTATAAAGCAGACAGTTAATTCTAATGTTAGTTTCACAAGGTCAGACATAATATTTGAGAATGATAAAGTAAACCAATTTGGATTGCAGCCAACAACTGAATATTGACTTGAGTTTCCCCTCCCAGACATAATAATGTAACAGACAAGTAGATTGAGCTACTTGATTGAAACATGTTGTTTCAAAATGAAAACATTGAGCTTAAAGGCACAATATGTAAGTTTTCGCCGCTAGAGGTCGCATGTTCAAAACATTAACAAAGACGAAGCTGTGAAGTGACACTGTGAAGTTGGGTGGAACAATGAGAGATGTCGTGTTCACTATTAAGAGATGTATGGAATTCACGAATCATGTTCATGGATGAGGTAATGAATTACCTGTACCTTCCGCAGTTATTCAAACAGCGAAAAAATTATACAGAGAAAGCGAGCTAAGAACATTTACATTGTCAAAGAACATTATGATTGATTTCAGTCTAGCGCGAGATTAAGCACTTTCAAAAAACTCCCCTTATAATCAGTAAAGCTGTCTATACACTGATGAATGAATCGCTTACTTACATCATACATACATCTGCACTTGTTTATGATGAGAGAATTCGTGAGCTGAATTCAGTCAACCTGTCAGCACGCGAGCACACTCAACAACGAAACTGCACTGTTTCAGCGATGACTCATCTGAACGCCTCTGATTGGCCATTGCACTCATAAGCTCAACAGACTTGTGTGTGATTGGTTATAATGAGGAACAGGGACAAGCCAATTTTTAAAACTGGAATTTCTGTGGATTTACAAATCCTTGGGAATATTTGGAATAACGTAAGTACACAACTGCATGAAATATATAACACTGTGCAAGTGGTTTTTGGATATTTTATTACAAAAATCTTACATATTGTGCCTTTAAGATAATAATGACAAAAACAATTTGCTTTAAGCAGTCAACTAGTTTATGGCTCACCTTCATGCTGTTTGACTTATGTATGATTTTCTTTCTTTCTTTCCTTTTCTTTTCTTTTCTTTTTTTTATTTCTTTTCTTTTATTGTTCATACAATTGAATGGTCCTCAAGACGGGTTTGGTCACCAACATTCTTTGAAATACACTACCAGTCAAAAGTTTTTGAACAGTAAGTATTTTTAATGTTTTTTTAAAGAATTCTCTTCTGCTCACCAAGCCTGGATTTATTTGAACCAAAGTACAGCAAAAACAGTAAAAAAAAAATCTTATTTAGGCTAACTGATTTCTGAAAGATAATGTGACACGGAAGACTGGAGTAATGGTGTTAAAAATTCGGCTTTGAAATCACAGGAATAAACTACATTTTAAAATATATTCAAATAGAAAGCAGTTATTTTAAATAGTAAAAATATTTCACAATATTACTGTTTTTGCTGTATTTTGGATCAAATAAATGCAGGCTTGGTGAGCAGAAGAGAATTCTTTAAAAAATTTAAAAAAAAATCTTACTGTTCAAAAACTTTTGACGTGATGTATCTTCTTTTATGTTTGTTGTTTTTATGTTATGTTTAAAATGAGGGTGAGTAAATGATTACATACATTTCATTTTTGGGCAAACTATTCCTTTAATTTTCAGATTTGCAGGGATGACAAAAGTACATTGGATAGTTTTTGGCAAAAATGAATTTTGAGCAAAAGTCAGCAAGTGTCTGGACAAACTAAAATAGATTTTCAATAATTTGTCTAGTTTTGGATTAAGTAGGTTTTTCATGTTTAAAAATCAATTTTAGGAGTAATACAATGCCAAAATGATAAGTACAGAGCATCTATGGTTTCTCCGGTGTCATGATGACTAATGCAAACGACTACAGAGTTTAAGAGTCTCTGTGTAAAGCCTGGCTCACACTATAGGATTTTTAGCCCGATTTAGCCCCGATTTCCCCCTCCTGAGAATCGGAGCAAAAATCTTGTCGAGCCCCTCGATCGGTCTCGATGTTCGGCGCGGATTATCTGGTAATGTGAGGCGTTCACCGATCGAATCTTGCACCTCCCGATCTGCTCGCACACAAATCGGGGCCGCCCCGATCATATCAAACATGTTTGATATTTAGGATTTAAATCGGCTGATGACGGCTATATGATTACGTCAGTACTGTCACAATAGCCAATGTGCGACCGCAAAACAGCTGCTGTACGGCCCTGTTGTATAGTGGAGATTTTGGAGATTTTGCACTTGACGTTTTATAGTGACACGACTGTCTGTATAATGTGTCGAAAACGTATCACAACTGTAAGGAGAAAGAGAAGCACTGGAGTGAAATCGCCTCAGTTTTGAATGTACCAGGTGAGTGTAGAAAGCATCTAGCACACTAGCTAACATATGTAAACATCACTGAAATATCAATGATGATCTGCTGCGTGAGATCACGTGAGGCGCTCCCTCTGGCATGATAATCTTAATAATATCTTGTAGTGTGTGATGCGCCACGATGTTAAAATCTTGTAGTGTGTGCATGTTTAAGATTTGAGGCAAGATAATCTGCAAAGATTCTCCTTATGTGTGTGCTGCAACCAGATTTCATAATCGGTTAGGATTTTAAAACTCCTGTAGTGTGAGCACGTCTTAACCCACAAAACACTTAACATGCAATTACTCCAGCAATAAACCTAGAAAGCCCCAAAATGCTTCCAAGGAGACAACTGCTTGAATAAATGGCTCAAACCCCTTGACACCAAATACATAATCCCGAACTTTCAGCACAAAAGCACATAGTCTTTGGTACAGAAAATACAGTCAAGGGAAAACACACAAAGCCATGCTCTCTGAATACAAGTGGAGTGAGAAAAGAGGCTTTCACACTTTCAAGTGAACAACAAAGCTTAATTGTCACCTTAAATTTCAATATTGTAGCTTTCATGTATGTTCTTTTCTCACCCATCTGTCATTCTTCTCTCTGTCTCTACCACTCACCCATCCATCACAGCTTACTTTCTCTCTCTCTCTCTCAAACACTGAGCATCAGAGAGGACGCCTACCTAACAGTGGGTGGATAAGAGAACTTTGTGTGTGTGTTTTAGAGTATCTACTAACCTCCAAAGCTGTGCATTGATTCACATGCCATCAGAAACTCTTTTCAGGGCAATGCGGGTGGCTAGGCCTCTCCAGAGCCAATTGGAAGGCAAGGATTTTGGAGTATATTACGGTATCACATCACTAAAAATAAAATAACCTCATTGCGTCATCCATTAAATGTAGGTCTCTTGAAGAAAAATAGCTGGCCCAGGACAACAGACCTTAATGGTCTCATATTTTTTTCAACAGCTGCAAGGTAGTGATTATGGAGATTGTGGTGAAAGCTTCTAAATAATCTAAATATTATCTCTCTCTCTCTCTCTCTCTCTCTCTCTCTCTCTCTCTCTCTCTCAAGAGGGTGTCATATTTGGCAACAGTGAGTAATTCAGCCTCTCAGTTGTTTAACAATGCAATTGACAATTTGTGGCATAACAAAAACTGTAATTGAATGCATGCTCACACTTTGTTTTCAAACATCCCTGCAATAGACTCTTATCCCTTTGACACAAATCAGTTTTTATCAATTCAATATACCACATGTTGCAAAGAAAAACGTACTTGGTTACTAACGTAACCTCGGTTCCCTTAGATACGGGAACTGTATACTGTCTCAGAGGGGAGAAACCGGAACTTCGTAAAAGTGCGGGGGGCCATCGACAGCCCGAAGGGAAGGACCGTGTATTGATAAGCCACTCCCTCGAAAGCGAATCTCAAGAATCGCCTGTGACGGGGGGCTATCTGGATGTGAAAGTATGCATCCTTCAGGTCCATAGAAAAGAACCAGTCTCCTGAGCGAATTTGCGCAAGGATCTGTTTCAGCGTAGTCATCCTGAACGACCTTTTCATGAGGGCGTGATTCAGGCGTCTGAGATCGAGGATGGGTCGGAGGCCACCATCTTTTTTGGGGACGAGGAAGTAACGGCTGTAGAAGCCCGACTCGCTCTGAGCTGGAGGAACCGTTTCTACAGCTCCTTTTGCCAGCAGATTCATCACCTCTGAGCGCAGGACGTGAGTGTCCTTGCTTTGCACTAAGGTGAAACTGGAGCGAACTGGAGTGAATATCCTTGTTTTATTATCCCCATGACCCATCTCGACACTCTGGGGATGGACTGCCAGGCCTCGGCCCACATGGCGAGGAGTTGGATTAACTCAAGTGACTGGCCGCACAGGGGCAGAACACTCGTGAGAAATGGAAGAGGAAATTTGCTCTCTTTTTGAAAATGTTTGTGTTTTATTTTTCCCGCAATAACAGCGGCTGATTACTTGGGCGCTTGAACAGACCCGTTGTTTGCAACAAACAAATTTTCCTCTGTACCCGGGGTGTCAGGAGGTCTAAGAGAGGCTGCTTGGGAGGCGATCCGGCCGTAGCGAGACCTGGCCCCATCCTCTTCCTGTGCCACAGATCAGGAAGATGCCTGAGTCGCCGGGTCCAACGCAATCTTGGGTCGGGGTCCCTGGAGCTAAGGAAGAGGGTAGCGTCTGGCCAAGCGGGAGCGTCCTCGCTTCTGCTGAGCCTTAGAGGGCTGAACAGCGGGGGCGGCAGGAGCTCTTTCTCTGAAAAGAAAGCGATCCGCGAGCAAAGAGAGGCGAGACTGAAGTTCTTGCAGTGAGAACACTCAGTTCCCATGAGCGCAGCTTCCACGTGGGATTTCCCCAAGCAGGAAATGCACTCCGTTTGCAGGGGAGACCCGCATGAACCGCAGTAACGGTGCGACATTTTCAACAACGCCAAACTCTTTTAGTAAGCTCTTTTTGAATCGCCGGATGGCGGCAGGGGAAATGGACCGGAACTGCTGCGTCGCTGAGGGGTCCCAGTTCCAGCTGCGAAGGCGTGTCAACGGCGAGGACGCTGAAGGAGAAGAAATCTGAGAATCCTGTGGCGAAAGCCCGCTTATATAGCCAGATGGCTCCGCCCTTTCTGGCGGGCTTTGTCGC
>NW_015546118.1:1473952-1474556 GCF_001515605.1 Sinocyclocheilus anshuiensis | reverse complement strand
GCAGCGCGGCTGCGGAGCCATTGGTTCGTTTTTTATATACTGCACGAACCAATGGCCGTGTAGTTTCACTGCGTGATTAAAAAAAGGCTTCAGTTCAGGAGAAAAAATGGCTTTTTTCCCATAGCGTCTTAAGCAGACGCAGTACGAGTGTAGTATCGACAGGGAACTGCTATTTCCTGTTTAAAAAAAGCAAAACATTTCTCAAAGTTGAACTGAGTTCACACCATTGCTCAGAAGTAACTACAATTCCAGTGACAATACAACAAAATGAACAGTTGTACATTGGTAATTGTGTCTGTGAAAATGTGATTATTTAACCAGAACACCTCTTGCTTTCAAGTGTCATCACTGTACAGGTGACACTTTGTTGCACAATGCTGTAATGAGATGAGCGTTTTAACAGCTTTTGGAAAAAAACAAGAGATATACATGGCATACAACCTATGATGCTTGAGCCATATTTGAGCTTAATTAGGATCTTTGCTGTAATTTGCTCCCAGGCCATTCAACATAGGTGTTTGCAACTTTCATCTATTTGCTCACCTATGAAAGAGAAAAGCTGTGTGTTGGAATTCACATTTGTTATAAAAAAATAAAAAAAATC
>NW_015546118.1:1455645-1473942 GCF_001515605.1 Sinocyclocheilus anshuiensis | reverse complement strand
GCAGCGCGGCTGCGGAGCCATTGGTTCGTTTTTTATATACTGCACGAACCAATGGCCGTGTAGTTTCACTGCGTGATAAAAAAAAAGCTTCAGTTCAGGAGAAAAAATGGCTTTTTTCCCATAGCGTCTTAAGCAGACGCAGTACGAGTGTAGTATCGACAGGGAACTGCTATTTCCTGTTTAAAAAAAGCAAAACATTTCTCAAAGTTGAACTGAGTTCACACCATTGCTCAGAAGTAACTACAATTCCAGTGACAATACAACAAAATGAACAGTTGTACATTGGTAATTGTGTCTGTGAAAATGTGATTATTTAACCAGAACACCTCTTGCTTTCAAGTGTCATCGCTGTACAGGTGACACTTTGTTGCCCAATGCTGTAATGAGATGAGCGTTTTAACAGGTTTTGAAAAAAACAAGAGATATACATGGCATACAACCTATGATGCTTGAGCCATATTTGAGCTTAATTAGGATCTTTGCTGTAATTTGCTCCCAGGCCATTCAACATAGGTGTTTGCAACTTTCATCTATTTGCTCACCTATGAAAGAGAAAAGCTGTGTGTTGGAATTCACATTTGTTATAAAAAAATAAAAAAAATCTTTTGAATACAGAATACAAGCTTTATCATTAAAATGCTCTTATTTGCCTTCATGCAAGAAGTGGCTTGCTTCACATCTACAATAATAATTTGATGACAAATAACTAAAATAGCAAATCCTGCATTCATTAACCTGCTTGCATTCTGAACATTTGTGTCTTTTTCAGAACAGTATGTGTATCATTCAGAATCTAATTAAGAAATTGCAGTTCAATTCCTTCATTTGAATAGGGGTTGCAAGCATGATGCAAAATGTGAGTAAGCAGAAAAATAATAAAAGCAAAGTTTGTCAAGGCAAACACTGAATGTAGGCATGACAAAGCATGACATTTTTCATGTATAAAAGAGTATAAAATGTATTCTACAGTATAAAATGTAGAATATAATCTTTAAATTGTTGCATTTATTTTTAAACTTAAACTGATTACATTTTAAATACGGTTTAGAAAGCCATGAAATGTTAAGATTTATAGGCAGACAGCTAGACTAGATAGATGGATGGGTGGATGGATGGATGGATGGATGGATGGATGGATAGATAGATAGATAGATAGATAGATAGATAGATAGATAGATAGAGGGCTAAGTATACTTTACCTAGCTGTCTTTATATCTATGTCTATAGTGACTCAAACCTTTTTGCACCTTCAATTCACAGTTACCCATAGGTCCAGTGTGAACAAGACATGCAGGGGAAAGGACATCTTCCCACTAAGTGACTCAAGTGAAGAGGTAAATGCTCAACGCTGTACTAAGGAACTTGCAAAGCTATGCATATTTGCTAAAAAGATTATTTGTATCTAGAGAAACAAATCTGTCTGCCATTTAATAAATGTCCAACATAAAGATACTGTTGGTAATTAATACTCAATGTGGTTCTGGGAGTTGACCCAGTTTGTATTTGTTTAGACAACATGACTGGATTGAAATAGCTGTTGACACTTAAACAAGCCCCAGTAGACTTTTAGGCTAAAGCTAAATTTAAGCCCACAAATCTGGTATGACTTGGCAGGGTGACATTCCTCTCACAATGTCAGTATGGGTTAAAATCATAGATTCAAGCGATGTGCTTGCCATGTTAAACTATGACCCTGTCATGTTGCCTGCTCAGTGCTGACAAGCCACCTGTACAATTCACCTGTTTCCATGGAAACAATTAAATATACTTTTATATATAAATATACTTTTTCAAACCATAAGATCTTTTGTGTTTTACATAAGAAAGAAAGTCATTTAGGTTTGGAACAACATTAGGGTTAGTAAATGATGAAAAATGAACATTTCTTGGTGAACTTTTGACCTCTTCATTATTGGCCCGAGAAATTTTTTTTTTCATAATGCCACAATAATTATGAGCTATTAATCTTACAAAAATACAACAGCATTTTCAGTTGCTGCATGTTATTGCATAGTTTGTTTCACTAATGAACTTAAACCTCCTCTTTGTAAAAATCAAACAAATGCTAAAATGTCTTACAAATCAAACAACGATCATCTACAATTTATGCAAACCTCCTTTTGAGCCTGTTTAAAGTGAGTTAGCCCAAAACTCATTATTACCTTGTGGCAATTATAACCATCTATTCAGAATGTTTCAAAATTAAACTTTAACAAGAGCTGCTCTAATTTAGTGAATTACTCAGAAGAGCTAATGATAAAATTGCCATTCGGCTTTCCTTGCCTCTAATTGGGCTCATTTAAAAGCCTGACAGTATCTCCACAGTGGCTTTAATGTGGAGCACCTTTAAAGCACACTTCATTTGCTGCTATTGCTGAGGCCTTGTGCATTTAAATTTGCCTTACATATCCATTATTACGCCACTGGTTTTAAAACACCTTTAAAACACGAAACATCATAATATAATACTAATGTAGTAATCATTTAAAATCATTACTTCGATGACAGTTTTTGACAGGTAGGCTACAATACAAATCTTTTTTCTCTCTCTCTAAGGGTTTCGATCATCTGTTTGTGTATTTCTCTATACGTCTTAGCTTAAATTTTGAGTGACAGATCTCCAAACCTATCAATCACAGTAGCACTCAGCCATATCTGAGACACATAGACTCATTATAAAGTACACCTGTGGCCCAGAGTCATTCAGATGGAGAAAGTCATTATGTTCCTCAAATACTGCTTCAGGTCTGCACCAAACTTTTGCTCAGTCAGCGCAAGAATACTGCAGACGAATGGATTTGTGCTCACTGTTTAAAATATGATTCCCATTGTATCATGTGACATTGGTTTTATTATGCATAGTGAAAGCACGAAGGGGAACAGAGATAGTTATTCTTCCCAAGCGCAGAGAAAAGTTTCCTTGTGCTATAAAAAATATATCTCATAGAAGCCATTTATTTTGGTTCTCTATCTCTCTTTTTTCAAAGCACTGATGTGCTCAGTTGGATACTAACTGCAATGTTGTGTCTGTAGGCATCAGTAGTAAAATGCTGGATGATACAAATAAACAAACAATTACATTAACAAGGCTCTACAGTGCGATTATTTCAGTTGTGTTTGCGTGCGACTATGACATTTTTTTTAGGAGCACCAGTGCGACTGACCCGATCATCATCATACTTGTGATTGCGCTCAGGGGTGCTTCAAAGGTTTCTACGTGTTTTTGCAGCGTTGAGTAATGTATCCTGTAATATGTAATCCTTTCATAAGCAAAGAGTAGACAGGGTGTGAATAAGAGATTCATTGCGCAGTGAGAGCTTCATTGATTATAAATGTGAGATCGCGATGAACTAAGATCAGTGACAGCTTTTAATGATTTTTAAGGGAGTTTGTAAATGTGATACTGATTTAATACAATACAATTCAATAAACAAGAAGTTAATATTAAGTGACTTACATTGTCTGACTATAACACTATTGTCTGACTTTGCTCTATTTCGTCGTCGAAAATAGTTTAAAACAAAGGCATAGCACATCTCCATTCAAACACAGCGGTGTTTCGTTTATGAATGAACAGGGGTTTTTAAACTTCATTCAGGATTACCCATTCATAAAGACAGTCACTTGCTTCATTCCTGAACGAATCAGCCGTTCGAATGAATCAATTGAATGAATGATTCAGTGATAAAATCAGTGACTTGCCGCCACCTGCTGGCAGTTTTAGTTTCATTTTAAAAGTATCTTTTCAGTTATTTAAATCATTTAATATTTATATATTCAAAATCTTATATTTAAAACATTAATCTCATCATGAATTTATGGATTTAATTGCACTCATGCCACCTCTGAGCCTCATTAAATGTCTGAAAGTACACCAAGCCACTTTTGTGTTCTTCTGTGCCACCTCTACAAATTAATTTTGTTAATACTGATTTCATTTGATTGGTAACATATTTCTTATTCTACTTGTTCTTATTCTGTCGTTTTAATTACCATTTTTAAAAAGCTTATAAAATATATATTTTTTAAGAATTTGACAAAAGATGACATACTTTTAATAAAGTTAGAGGAGTCAAATATCACCTCATAATGGGAAGGCTACTTTTTGATAAAATTTTGGATTATTGATTAGAAGGTGCTCCTACAATTTTGAACGTGCTCCTAAAAAGAAAAGTAAGCGTAGAGCCCTGATTAGATGTCAAAAGATTGTAATAATACGATTTTTGTAATGTTTTTGAAAGAAGTCTCTTATGCTCACCAAAGCTGCATTTATTTGATCAAAAATATAGTAAAACGGGGTTTTCTATTCAAATATATTATAATGTAATTTATTCCAGTGAAGGTAAAGCTGGATTTTTAGGAGTCATTACTCCGGTCTTTAGTGTCACATGATCCTTCAGAAATCATTCTTGTGAGATCTGCAAAAGATTACATTTAACAGTGCTATTAAATGATTAAGGTCATCTAAATGTACAAAATAGGGGAAATAAGCATGGATAATTAAAACCAAAGTGGTGAATTAAAAAGCACTAGTATCATCGATAACCAATATGGTGCTGAAGTGTCTTGTAATAAAAGTTTAGCAAAGTAAAATGGCTTTTTGAAAGTAGGTTCCAAAGGTAAAAATTACTGTATTACAGGAGCCTTTTACAACTGTGGTTTGTCGAATCGGCTAACAGTTATGGTATCAATAATATAAATAAAAACTAAAAAAACATAACCAAACTGTCCTAAAGAAAGCAATGAAAATACAGGTTGCCTGAAAACTACAGATAATGCACATACACAAGCGGGAATGACTTTAGAGTGTAAATGGACCTGCATCTCTACAGTGCACTTATAGTAGCTACACTTAAACTGATCTCACTTGCCCTCAGTAGTTTCAACACCACTAATGTTGGTCCTGCTTTCATTGATTTATACAAGCTGGAGAACAAGAGGAAGTGTATATAAAATAGCCTTTTAAACAGTAGATTGTTTTTCAGGGATTAGTTCCAGAGTTCAGTTTGGCAAAAACACACAATGTTTCATGGTTTCTGGTAGAGTCACCTTGCTTAATTCTCGATTCTTTGCATATAAGCAGTTACTGGTCATAAATTCACATGTTTTATTTATCTAATCCTCTGGCCTCTCTCCCAACGCCTCTTATCCAGTTCTCTCACCTCACTCCATCCCCTCTGCACTGCCTTAAAATGAGGCAATCTTGCAGCTATCCATTCTTAGCTCTTCTGTTTGATTTGACATGTAAATAATTTAGCATTTGAATAACTTCTTAAATTCATTTATTAATCTGCCCCCTCTCTCCTTCCCTCGCTGCCTCCCTCCTTCGTTCCATCTTTCCCCTCCCCTGTATGTTGTGCAGAGGAATTGATCTGTGTTCGCTAGATTGAGTTTAGATGCAGTGTAAATAATTCATGCGCTGGATTACTGTTACCGTGGGCCTGGATCTTTAGTGTGGAACCTGCAATGTGTGCCTCTTTCTCCCTCCTTCGCTTTTCGAATCTTTCACTCAATCTGTCAGTTTATTGGTTTTGCAAAAACGGTGTGTGAAACTATTGCCATTAGCAACCCTAATAGCTGCCGCCCCCGTACAGTCATCATCTGACAGACTGTTTATGTGTGTCTGTGTGCTAAAGTCCTCATGATGCGAGATGTGGTTACAGACTGGTAAATCTTGAGAAGGTGAACTGTCTCTTGCTCTTTTCCCCCTCCTTTAATCTCTATCTCTTGGCTGTAATTAGTTCAGTGATTAACCTTGACATTCCTGATCACATCATTCCGCCTTAATGATGCTATTACCACTCAGTGTTAAATCAACTCACACATCCACATCCCAATATACTGCACACATAAGCATAAACATATACAAACACACACACAGCAGAAGGGCAAAATGATGCTAAATAATGTCATTAATCAACAACCTAATGCACAAAAGCCAGTTTAGCGTATGACTTCAGACATTTACCAAGACCTAGGAATGTCACACACTTACTTGCCTTGGAGCTTGATGCCTTGATTGCCCCATACACACACACACACACACACACACACACACACACACATACACACACGCGCACACACACACACACACACCTTAATAAGCAAGAATAATTAAGTGATTTTCTCAAATTCCCTGCTCTCTGGACATTCACTTGATTCCAAATGTCTGACTTAAAAACACCTAATCAATTGACAGGTTCAGGTTCATTAGGAAGCCAAAATGACCAGTATACAACTATTTACAATAGCACTATACTGAACACTTGAGTTGGCGGCCAACAAGTGCTGTTTATATAAAACAGCGTTATTCAAACATTTATATTTATTCAATATTAAACTTTATTCAGTATTATTCACTATTAAACTTCTAAACTTCTAAGGCCCTGTTTACACTAGTGTGTTTTTGTTTTAAAACGGCGTTTAAAAATGAAAACAATCCTCATCTACGTTGGCGTTTTCACTGCGTTTCATAAACGATCTCCGTCCACACTACAAAACTGAAAACGCATATCACATGACCATTCATGCATGTACAACCATGTATAGGTAGATGCCCTATTATTTAGATGGCAGACGCTTCTACATGCTTTGTCAAGTCAAGTCAAGTCTGCTTTGTTGTCAATTCTTCCACATGTACAGCACATACACACAGAGAATTGAAATTGCGTTACTCTCAGACCCTTGGTGCATACAGATAACACTAACAGTAGAACATAAATACAGATATACAGATTAAATATAAAATACAACTATACAAATATACAAATAAGGTAAAATGTAAAAAAATATATAAAAAAAAAATATATATATATATATATATAAGAGTCCGTCAGAGTTCAGTGGTGCGTGGGGCAAAAGAGGGGAGGGGGGGCAAGGTCGGGAGGGAGTTCAGCTTCCTGACAGCCTGATGAATGAAGCTGTCCTTAAGTCTGCTGGTCCTGGCCTGGAGACTCCGCAGTCTCCTCCCTGATGGCAGCAGACTAAAGAAGCTGTGTGTCGGGTGGGTGGGATCACCTGCAATGCAGAGGGCTTTGCGTGTGAGACGGGTGTTGTAAATAACATTCGACCCATTTGAGCGGTCGAATGAGGAATCTACCTATACATATCTCTGGGTACAACTATGAGCATGATGTTACTGTTTACACGGTCGTCAAGGATACGCAGAGCAAATGTGGGCAGCCATGCCGTCGTTTTCAAAAGTCTCCGTTTTGGTCCATTTAGACTGAAACGCAACCCCAGAATTTTCAAACTAAGACGGGGACTGCAGCGTTTTCAAAAGTCTCAGTTTTCGTGAGTCGAAAAGGCCGGAGTAGTGTAAACGACAGGCGTAACCGTAGCAAAAGTTATGCGTTTTAAAACGAAAATGCACTAGTGTAAACAGGGCCTAAGTATCTAAACTGGCAAACTGAATATTCTATCAGCAACCACACAGTTACATTTTTACTCGTCATGAATTTGCAACATTCACTTTTCTAGCCAGGCTGCAAATACTACTGCATATATTTCATAAGAACTTCTGAAGAAAATTGAACTTAGTTAAAAAGAAAAATCAAGGCAACATGATGCAATGAGTCTCTCAACAACTTGAGTCTTAATCATTTTTCTCACTAACACCACTTTCTTTAGCCAGTCTGAATTTTTTCAGTCACTAAATGCAAAACGTCTCACTCAGCCAAAAAAAATCTTGTCAAGGCAACTTAGTATTTGTTTTTCACTATGAAGTGAACTCTGCAATCTTTAGCTCTGGAGAGTGAACAATAGTGAACAAAAAATAGTCCAAAACTTTTACAAAGATGTACTCAGACATCAAAACAAACACACACACACACATCTAAATAACAGTGCCAGTTTACATCAATATGTAACTCATAGCAATGCAAAACAACTAACAACTAATAGCGATAACAATATATCCACATAATGTCAACAAACAACAACAGTAGTACACTACTTGTTGCATGATTTATTCATGGTACAAACTTGAATGTCCAAACTTTGCTTGAATAGTAAGGACGACATTTGAGAAAATATTGTTGGCTACAATACATATTCTTAGTATTAATAATGTAGAGAGAGTATGAGATTACAATAACTGAACTGAAAACTGCTGAAAGAAGGATGGCACAGCTTTTAACTCTGGGTTATGAAACTGTGATCCAGAACAGAAAACACTGATTTGTGATATCTGCATCCACACGAAACCGACACAAAACCATGTAGCATACATGTCAGACCAGCATGTGGCGCTGTAATTCTGCCACAGAGATACACTAAAAATGGAGAAGAAGACTTGGACTATGCGCATAAACCTTACGCTCGGTATG
Source organism: Sinocyclocheilus anshuiensis (assembly GCF_001515605.1). Lineage (NCBI taxonomy): Eukaryota > Metazoa > Chordata > Actinopteri > Cypriniformes > Cyprinidae > Sinocyclocheilus > Sinocyclocheilus anshuiensis. The sequence goes on along the minus strand of NW_015546118.1, from coordinate 1,465,615 downwards.
CAAACGAACATGGATCAATACATTTATTAATCTGTGTTAATGTTAGTTAATACAAAGACAATCGTTCAGTGTTTGTTCATGTTTTTGTTGCGGTTACATGACGTAGCGGTGTCTGACTAGGGGCGAGACGGGGGCTGATGACGTCATCGTTTCAGAAAATATACGGATTCGCTGTCCACACGAAAATGCAAGGGCAGCGTTTTCAGATTTATCCACTCTGGGACCCGGTTTCAAAAAATATCGGTTTCATTCTCCCAAAACGCCGGATCCGTGTGGACGAAACGCCTATACGATACAAAATTTATGCGTATACAGCTATACGCGTCTCCGTGTGGACGGGGCCTTAGAGTAGCTGTGGGTTAACAATTTCAAGAAAAGCATAACATAGTGTATTTTGGTAGTATTTATGCCACTTATAAGTGTAAAAAGTATATAAATGTTATGCAAAAGTGACTCAGCAAGTGACTCAAAAGTGACCACCAAAACAAGCTGTTGTTAAATGACAGTGTTGACAGCGTATGGCTCCGGTGACCAGCTCTGAAGTTTAACCACAATACCACACCAGCACAGCATGTACATCCTCCGCCCCAATCCTTTTTTGCTTTCTCTTCCTCTCACTCTTTTTAAGAAGATTAGCACTTTTATTGTTAATGAATGATTCAGTCACTGTGCTGTATTAATTAGTTTCCTATCATTACTGTTCTTAGCCACCAAAGTGTACTCTGGGTGAGTGAGTGCCTATGTGTGTGTTTATGAGTTCATTGAAACAAAAAGCATCAAATCATCAGTTGATGAGGATTCTTAATGCATTTGCAAGAACAAACTCTTTGATGAGTTTAATATATGACCAGAGTATGGAGAAACAGAAGCAAATGTATCAAAGCACATATTTCAAATATTACATGAAAGCTGTAGGCCTACAAGAAAGGACCGTCTTAAAACAGATAAATTAGATGTGTACACTACATACCGAAAAGCAAAGATTTTTAAGTATATACTGTACAGTGCCCTCTAAAAGTTTTGGAAATGTATCAGCATATTCTTATTACACAATCATGCCTCTTTTGCAGCTATGATGCTTGATTACAGTATTCAATTTTTTTTTTCAATGACATTTTAGTGGGTCTCTTCTGTAAATCAGGGAAAAATGTATGATATTTATTTTTTGCTCAGAAAAACAAAAACGACATTGCAATTACATTAAACAGAATTTTTTTTTTTTTTGGGGGGGGGGTCATTATTGAGGAAACATGCCTCTACTGTCTGATTGCCAATTAAATTTGGACACAACAGTCCCATCAGAACACAGTTTGGAGATGCTCTAAGCATAGCTCTAGCATTTTTCTATGTTTGCACAGTATGTGTTGTACCTAGTCAACTCAAAGTCATCACAAAATTATGAAAAATATATGCTGACATTCTTCAAAACCCCACTTCTCCTGGGATGTTTCCAAACTTTGAAGGGCACTGTACATTGTGAGGTAAAAAATTAAGAACATCATTAGGTTGCCTTGAGAAGCTTCCCTTCTATGTACTATTTCTTATCAATTTAAACTCATTCAAACTCATCTATCTAATATTTCTAATCTATCTATCTATCATCTGACTATTTATATCTATCTATCTATCCTAGCGACATGCTAATCATGCTAGAAACATACTAACAACATGCTAATCATGCTAGCAGCATGCTAGAAACATGCTAGCGACATGCTAGTAACTTGCTAATCATGCTAAGTAGCATGATAATCATGCTAGCAACATGCTAGTTACTTGCTAATCATGCAAGCAACATGCTAGTAACATGCTAATCATGATAGCGACATGCTAGTAACTTGCTAATCATGTTAACAACATGTTAGTCATTTGCTAATCATTCTAGCAACATGCTAGTAGCATGCTAATTATGCTGGTAACATGCTAGTAACGTTAATCAGGCTAGAAACATGGTAGTGACATGCTAGTAACTTGTTAATCATGCTAGCGGCATGATAGTCACTTGCTAGTCATGCTAGCAACATGCTAGTTACTTGCTAATCATGCTAGCAACATGCTAGTTACTTGTTAATCATGCTAGCAACATGCTAGTTACTTGCTAATCATGCTAGCAACATGCTAGTTACTTGTTAATCATGCTAGCAACATGCTAGTTACTTGCTAATCATGCTAGCAACATGCTAGTTACTTGTTAATCATGCTAGCAACATGCTAGTTACTTGCTAATCATGCTAGCAACATGCTAGTTACTTGTTAATCATGCTAGCAACATGGTAGTAGCGTGCTAATCATGTTACCAACATGCTAATCATGCTAGCAACATGCTAGTTACTTGTTAATCATGCTAGCAACATGCTAGTTACTTGCTAATCATGCTAGCAACATGCTAATCATGCCAGCAATATGCTAGTAACAGGCCAATCATGTTAAAACATGCTAATCATGCTAGAAACATGTTATTAACATCTATCTAATCAATCTAAATGTTCAAACTTCAGGCTTTTACAACTGCTTTAAACTTTCAGGCTAGGCTTTCTCAAGCCAACCTAAAGTTTGTCTTGACGAACTTTTTTATCTAGTTTTGAACTTGATCTACAATAGAATAGGTAGTCCTGAATGTAGTGAGTCATGTTGAAATCCACACAATGAGTGCACCCACTGAAAGAAACAAACAAACAGAAAAAAATAAGCCACTTACATAGTTTCTCATCTGCATAAATAGTGCACTTCAGCACGCTTAATCCATAACCATGATTTATGACTCAGCCTAAATTTAGGAAAATTTCACTACAGGTGTTTATGATTACTATAAGCACAGCATAGAATGCCATTTTATAATCTTTTCAGCGAGTGAACAATGGCTAATGGCTTGAGGCTATTGTCAGATGTGGCGCTAAATGTGTAACAGGAAGTGGATGGGAGGGAGAAGAGAAAACAGTTACTAACGCAGCACTAACTGAGTTCCATCAGGGTGCAAAGGCACAATACTCTGCACAGAATGGCCAAGGCAAATCTCTATTCTTCACTGAAGTGCTCTTGCGTGATGTGTGCGTAGCTCACGATCCCTATATATACAATATTCGTGAGAATGCATTAACATGGGAAAGGATAGATGAGAAAGTGAGACGAGGTTCAAGGGAAAGGCAGGACAGGGAAAATTTAAAAAAAGAAAATGATCATGCCCCCCTAGGCCTCTATTGACAAAAACGTCAGTGTTTGACCTGATGGAGGGAAAAGAAGTAAGGGACTGACTGACAGGGTGAGGCAGGGTAAGATACAGATGGTGAGAGAGAGGGAGAAAAGAGAGCAGAGCAGAAAATGATAGACAAGAGGAGAATAAGAAAATGAGAAAGGCAAGGGGAGGAAAAACAAAAAATATTCACAAGGATACATATAGAGAAAATACTCTGCCACACACATACACAGTTAAAGGATGTTAGGCAAATTCAAGATATGTTACTGTTTCAGTTCATGCATAAACAGGGAATTTGTTTTAACAGCAACCCATGCTGTAGAATGCTATTTTCATGTAAAACAAAACACAATCAAATGTATGTGTGTGTTTGCCTTACAGCATATCCTAAAGCTAATAGGAATCCCCAGAACTCCTTTCCGGTCAAACCTGACATCCCTCTCAACTTGTCTCTTGGTGTCTCCGTCTCCTCCCTTCTTCCCATAAAGGGAGAAAGCATTAGTCATTCATAGCTCAATCTGTGAATGGGTGGTGCGATTCATGGCTGCTCTTCATTTTTATCTGTATTTTTAGCTTACCATTGTAAACTGCCTTCTTCATTAGAGTAGTACAGTACATCCTATAACGTTTGTAAATCTGCACATGCTGTTAATGGCCACTGTATTATTAATTTGAAGTTTATTATTGGTCAGTCTAGTCTGCATGGTGCAGTTGTCTTGCACATTTGCTGATCATTAGTTCAGGAGTTTTTGAACCGTTCCTGGAGCCTCACCAGCAGGAATGGTTTAAAAACCCTTGATATAGTTCATTTCAGGATCATTATTGTTTAGTATTTTAGGAGATCCACAACAGACACCAAGAAATCTATCAGTCTAACAATCTCATTAGGATTATCCTGAGATAAACTGTAGCCAAAATTCAATTCACACTTTCTCCTAAAGGGGGAGACCTTTTAAGGGTAACTTGTCACTGTGCCATTTAAGGTAGTACTTATAAGCCTATGAGTCAAAAATCTACCACATATTTTGTGTGTGTGTGTTTTCATTAGCAGTAGTGTTCTTGTGGTTATGCTGGTTTTAAACACACACAAAAAGTTAGTTCATAAATTCTGTCCTCCAGATGCAGATTCAACAGGTTCTGTCCATGGTTCTGAATGTGACACATGGCATGTAGTTGTTGCTGTCCATGGTGCTGATTTTAAAAACAGACAGGCATATATACATACTGTAAGTGTGTGTTTGAGTAGATTGTTTAGAGATTTTACAGAATTTTTATTTTCTCTCGAACGTCCTACACTGGGAAAAAAAATCAAGTTCGCCAATTTAAGACAGTATGAATGTGCAGTGGAAACATGTGGGACATTAATCATCAAATGAACACTGCAACATCATTCTTCTAAATAACTTTTTCAGCTAAGACAAACAAAACACAGCGATTCCCAGAGTCACTTACAGTCAATAGTTTAAAATGCATGTATGGAGCCCGGTGTGGACTGTTGTCAGCAAAAATGGACTCAATCAATTCCACTCCACCACTGCAGTTGTGTGTGTGCTGAGAAAATCCTTCCTTATTGAATAAAAACTATCTTTGCCAAACTCAAATGTCAAAAGCTTAAAATAGATCCCAATTTTGTTGCCATTTAAGTTGATGCAAAGTCTTAGATGTCTTCTGTTACTTCTGCACAACATTTAAGCCTAACAGGATAAAAAAAAAACTTGAATACTTACTGCACTGTCTACTCTCTCTCCCCCCTACAGTCTGTGTTGTTGATTGTGTGATGGTGTGCATGTGTACTCAAGCCTTGAGTATTTATCGAGCTATTTGTTGGTTTTGTTATTGCTTTTGATAGCGTTTGATACGTGTTGTTTTTTACTGTATTTGAACGTGTGTACCCGTTTTAAGGGTTCTCTACCCACGTCATTGACACAGACAAAACTGAACCCAGATTATAAATCACTACTGTCCATTAAAACATACATTCACCATAAACCAGTTTTACACACTTTTAACATACATGTGTTTGCCTCATTCTCTCTAACCGTGGCTGTGATTTGGGAAACCCACTAAAGTGCCTCTGTGGCTTATCCACACACACACACACACACACACACACACAGACACAGACACAGACACACACACACACATATATATATATATATATATATATATATATATATATATGTCGTCATTCCCAACACAACATCAATGGCACAACCAAAAAATTAATTCATTAATTAAATATTAAAATTCCCCTCCCTCCTTTCCCACTATACCAACACCAAATCCACAGTCCAGCTGCAATTCGCATGACTGGCTCCCTTTTCTTCGGCTACCGCATAAACGCGAAACAAAATAGCCACTTTCTGCCGCGATCATGATCTACGGGCGCGCTTATGCGGAGTGGCAGGAACAAGCTGCGCTGAACTCATTGTGCTATTCGCTGCTCTCTCTGTAGGCTACCCCCTACACACACATAGATGAGTAGCTATTGTGTCTCATCCTAAAACTACATTCAGTATATTTTACGAAGTGAAAGCGAGTGGGGGACGCACCTGATTTTTGCCCCGCTGTCCGTCTTCGAGTTCCGGTGAGCTGTTCATGATTCCCCATCGATCATTGAGCATTCTCCGGAGAAGAACAGACCTTAAACCGCCTGTCAGTTACAGGCGGTGTGTGGGGCAGGGGGGGAGGGGGCGACAAGACACTTTGTCGTTCAGTCGTTTTCCTGATAAGTTATTCCATGGACATAGACAAATAACCTTTGGGGGAAAGGAAGAAAAGGAGGATGTGGAGAGTGCGTGAGATCGAGAAGACACTGATCTAGCCTCTACTCCGGGACCACACTGACTAATTCTGGTCTAAAAGGGGCGGTGAAGACTCTCGCACCACACACATCGTAATATCATACGTACTTGATAAGGAAAATAATAATAAATAAATAAAACTCCTCAAATTTCCATGAGCAGTTCTTCCAAGTATTTTTCTTTCCTTCTGGAGCGTTGAATAAAGTACTCAGATATTCCACACTAAGTAACGGGGAAAAACGGCGCGAATCAAGTCGACGCACGCGTGTATATCCAAGCCAACGCAACTCAAAACACACAAAAAATATTCTGATGTTTCTGTCCAAAAACGAATAACGGGCATTCAGTCCCGAAGAGTCGTTTAAAAGTGATACAACTTTGTATTCCTGAGCCGTTAGCGGGATGGACAGATTGTGGCGGTAAAGATGCTGTGATTTGAGGAGGTAATTCAATCCGTTTCCCAGGGTGTCTAGTTTACCGGACAGAGGGCAAGGGATGTCTCGTTTTGACAAGACTAGCGCGGCAGGGCATATTAACGGGGTTCCTACTCGCGAGCCAAGCTCTTCGCTCTCCTCCAGAAGCTGTCCGTTATGCGCGCTCAGTTTCGCTCCCAGACACCGTCGGCACTGATACGACTTTTCCACACCCCTCGTCTAGTTTAAGAAACTCCCACTCCGCTCTCAGTAGCTCAACATGCAGTAAAAGCACCCGTCACGAAAGACTGGATGAGCGATGGAAGCCAAATTGAATTCATACAATAACTGAAGTTGTTTTTAAATGAGCAGTTCATTTTATTATATAAGCCTCATCAAAATGATACTTGAAGCGCGCAGTTTGAGCCAACCGAAACCGTTATGATTTTGGCGCACAGATGTTTTTGTCATGTTATCCATTATAGATATTCTACTCTTGCCAGTTGCTGGTGATTACGTCTGACAGCACAGAGATTAATCAGGCGATCATCTCAGTGTCAGTCAGTTTAGCAACAATTACATTTTCCCCACAATGACTGAAAAGACACAGGTGCAATCCACGTGATAAAAGGGTCAATGCAATAATGAGATGATTAGGCCCAAGTGCCCCATATGGAAACATATTGAGGTCAGGACCGTCACTAGTGGGAAGAAAGGTAGTGATGATTCTATGCATCCCCAGTGTGCCACTGGCCCTCTCAGATTTACGGCTGGCCCACCCAATCAAATGAGGAAAGAAGAAAAATCCTGCATACATTACAATAATTGCTCAAATGCATGAACATATGAACAACTTGCATGTGTAAACGTAAAAAAAAATAAAAATAAGTAAGTAGTAATAAGATCCTAGTGGATGAGCACTGATCTTCCAGTTTTGTGCTTCTATTCTGTGGCAAACACAAAGCTGTCAATATAAGCAATCACTCCAATTCAAGTGTGCTACCACTGTAACAGTTCTTGATTTGTCTTTACTCATCGTCCCACCCATCACACCTGAGATACAATTTCTATAGGTTGAACTTCCCGACGATTTCAGATGACATCGGAAAACGCAGCATCATCATCATTATAGTGACACAATAAGATTCTGGATGTTCAAAGCAAAATATAATGTCACTCTAAAGGCTGAAATACACTATACAACTTTTGCCCTGATTTTCCCCTGATTTACAGCCTGGAGAAGTTGACGCTAGTTGCCGAAAATCAGAGGCAGTCTGCAGATTTGAGTTGACACTTACTAACTTTGTAATAAGTTAGTAATAAGAGGAAAACTGGCCCTCATACACTAAACGACTGAGGATCACACACTTCCAGACTTTAAAGTCGTTCCAATCACAATAAACTAAAATATTTTATGACATGACACCTTGTACTTAAGTAAAAAAGATGGGGTTTATGCATAGGTAATGGTTTACAATAACATTAGGCTACTTTTAGTAGATACTGTAATGCAATTTTTAGCTGTTGAAATTTGCATACCTATTTTTATCTAATGTAGGCTATCGTAAAAAGATTTTTGAAATAGGCACTGAGGTCCACTCTATGTCACCATGGTCCACTCAGTTTAAAATTTCTGGCCTCATTTTCACTTTTGCAAACAAAGGCACAGGTATTATGTATCATTAAAAACTATACTGAAGAGTTTTCAGTACAGTTTAACTTTTACTCTAATCTCATATGGATGCACACATATCAGTACAGAGAGAGTGTGCAAACTTTGATGTAACAGGACTGAAGAGGTGCAGCATCTAAACCCTCTACAGGGCCTCAGGAAACTGCCGCCCCATGCTGAGATTACTTGGTAGATAGAGGAGAGCTTTTGGATGCAGGAGTAGGTGGGTGTGTGTGTGTGTGTGTGTGTGTGTGTGTGTGTGTGTCTGTGTGTGTTAGTTGGAGCGTCCAGTAAGACCTGCATCTCAGCCAGAAGCCTTAGGCAAGCGATGCTGGAAAGACAGAAATCTAGTTCTTAGAAATGCTCTCTTTGTATTCATGTTGGTTTCATATTCTGAAACTTTTCTACCATATTCTAGAAATGTTTAAAATTAATCATTCTAAAAATGAAATGTGGTATAATTGACTGAATTCTTATTTTCAAAAAAGTTTTTAAATACATATTTTGTTTATAAATATGAATAATTAATTCATGAATATATAAATAGTATTTGATGTTTTCTAATGTACTAAACATTTCGGGGAATCTCACACATCTAACACAATCTTTCACAACATGAACTACCCATGCTTTTGTAACCCCTCTCTCCTGGGTCCTCACTGCCACACCTCGTTCTCGCTCCGAGTGGGTCTCCGGCATGGGAGGCGGACGCACTAACAAGGAGGCTAAAGACTGCAGCCTCTAGCGTCAGTCGCTAGTGCGTCTCTTGAGATCAGGGGAGTGAGGTTTACCTGCACAGCACTTACTCACTGGCCTCCGTTACACTTTGTCGATGTTTTCCAAATATTTGAAGCAGTGAAGCAGTTTTGTTTAAATTAATCCAAACTACATTCTTCTTTTCTACTTTTTAATTTTTAATGAGGCAATTAAAAGGCTTATGCTACCCCAAAAAACTATATAAAATTAATTTTAATTCAGAAAGTAAAACCATACCATTAAAGAAGAGCTGTAAAGATCTGTGACTTTCAAAGGAAAATGAGCATCATGTCATTGACCCATAAATGTCTGTAGAAACTTAAAAATAAAAAGAAGTCAGTGACATAGTACTTGACTCACTGTGATAATTGAAGGGTGTTTCTCAAAGAGGTGAAAGTAACCCTGGCATCCTGGCCAAATTTGCCCATCAGCTACTATCAGTCATGCCTACAAATCATTCCCATGTACACTGACTGGCTACAGTCTGATAGCTTGTGTGGCGTTCTGATGCCCATGATGTTCTCTGATGAAGGAGATTCTCCCACTCTCTCTGTAAAGTGTGAGGAAAAAAAACATATAACACATTACAATTATTATTCTCCTCACACAATTCATCCAATTCAGAAAGAGACAGTTAACTAAAGCTTCAAATGATAGTATGTGTTTTGTACTATTAGACACAAAATAAGTCATGCACACACACAAAGAGATAAATGTAAAGAAACTGAAAATTTAATTAAACCAGACTGTGCCACACTCGCCTTCAAACCGTGTGGTCCAAAAATCAATAAAAGGTCCAGGTGAACAAAGGAAGCAGTCCTATTAATATATAATGATAGTGTGGGGGAGAAACCGAAAGAGAGGGGGGAAAGGGCGAGGAAAGAGGAGGATGAGCTTTGTATATTGTAAGCCTTGATGACAACAATATATTGTGGAACTGAAGAGAGTGGAGCAGAGAAAGACGAGCAGTGATTTTCCCCCACTGTTTCCCAGGATTGGTTGGGAATGAAGCTATAACTGCTGCAGTAAAGAGAGAAGCAGCAAAGTGAAAAGTGAAGGAAGGAATCCTTTTATTGATTCGCTCTCACATTACATGCTCTGCCCTTCTCTGCAATTCAGCATCTCTCTCTCATCA
>NW_015546118.1:1443942-1455376 GCF_001515605.1 Sinocyclocheilus anshuiensis | reverse complement strand
CACACACACACACACACACACACACACACACACACACATACAGGCAGGAGAGCTTGGCACATAAAAGGTGACATTCACTGATGGAGTAATTAGCAATAGCAAATCACATGCGATCAGTGATGCTGATGATGTAGTGATGATGATAATCAAATAACAAAATAGAGCAATAGGTCCACTGAACATCAAATACTAGACTAAGGTTTTAAATCAAATAGTTAATTAATGAAGTTATTTTTCACATAAATGCTGTTTTCCTTAACTTTCTATTCATTAAAGAATCCTGTAATTGTTTTCAACATTGATAATAATGAGATTGATAATAATAAAGTTTCTTGAGCAAATCACCAAATCAGAACTATTTCTGAAGGATCGAGACACTGAAGTCTGAAGTAATGGCTGCTGATAATTCAGCTTTGCTATCATGGGAACAAACTATATTTATAATTCATATAATTTGTTATATATTTTAAAGATATTTTAAGTCATTTCGGTCCAAATATAGCATTTGGCACCTTTAACTTTCATTGTATGAAAAAAAAAATAAATAATAAGTGATACATTTTTAATTGTTCAAAAGACAAGTTTAGAACAACAAGAGGGTGAGTAAATTGTGACCCTTGTCTTTTTTGTGTGAACTGTCCATGTACGTTTTCAGAGTCCTTAAGCTTTTATATTAGAATTGAATCAGAAATGTATAATTTCATGAGTTGTTCTTTAAATAAAGATGCGAGTTTGACCTGAAACAACCCGCACTTTCTGTCTTAAGTAGCTCTGTTAGAAAAGTAAAGCAGTTATTTAAAAATTAAATGTGATCAGCAGGAAAGGCTGAACAGGTTGAAATAAGCTCATGTCAGGCTGATTCTGTTTTACATCATTCCAGCTACTCACATGGGTCTCTCGGTTCAATGGTTTCTGCCTCTGTGATTCTGCCATTCTTGTCTGTCTGTCAGTGCAGGACATCAGTGAGAGGTTTGTAATTATCTGCGATGCTCCCTTGAGCTCTGCACTGGAACTTCCCAGTGTTGTGGTTCTCCATGGCTGGCATTCATAAAAAGCCAGAGGGAACAGGGCAATAGAACGACACTGGAAGCCTCTGTAAATAACAGCCAAATCAGGATATGTTACCGAGCTTCAAACCATAAGGGAGAGAGAATGACCTTCTGCTAGTATCTTAAGTGGCTTTGTGTGTGTTTTCATACTTGTGTTTATACTGTTGTCCATCATTAATCTCCATTCTACTTTTTTCCTATTCCATTTTTCCTTCTCATAAATTTTACTTGCTCACGCAGTGCCTCATAGTTGCACGAGGATGTATCATCAGTTTTGAGGGACACGTTTGACCATAATGAATCGTAACATTTGAATCCTCATGACAGCCTTTCTCCCTCTCGGCCCACTTTTCATCATTCAACTCGGCTGTCTCTGGCCGTAACGCAAACATATAACAAGCTGACCTTTTGAAAGCATAGGAACTATATTTTAAATTCATGGCATTTTTTCTCATTCCCCAACCCCATCGTTTGAAAGCTGTAGAGCAACATCCTTCTTTTCAGCAGGGAAAAGGGATTGAGGACAAAAAAAAATTGAAATGGCATTAATCCCAACCCCGCTGCTTAAAAAATAAAATCAATCACTTTATTCTTTCTTACAACAATATTTGGCAGGAGACCTCGTTCTACTCTACACAGATCATCACAGCATCAGAAGTGACCCTTATGAGTCGTTATTCTCAACAATCATCTTGTTTAAATGCCACATACCGGGAAACAGCATTTAAGAATGTCGAAAAGCACTATTTGATATTTAAAGAGCAGATGCAGTCTGGACAAGTTCAGATCATCACATTCTCTCCAGTGTGAATGAAGACAACTGAATCACCAACACATCTGAGAGCAGGATAATGGTCTAGGATTTGATCAACTGCTCCTTCAGTCTTACTCGAACGGAAGGTCATGTGCTCTGGAACAACTGACTTTCAACAGAACAAGCTATTACTTGTCCTGAGACTTTAATTACAAAATATCTCAGCAGCTCTTCTGCTAGCTCAGTTTTGATTTTAAAAGAAAACAAAAAAACAGTGACAATGTGGGAAGAGGTAATTCTGATCCCAGATCTGGAATTTGAATTACTGGATTCTCAGAAGACCCAGTCAAGATTCTTGTCTTATTTTAGTCTAGTTCAATGTTCTTTATACCAATTTAAATTTTAATTCGGGCTGCAGAAGTTCTGAGGCCAGTTGTATCAGCTGTGCTTAAGTTACAACTTACCCTAGCTGTAGAAATTTCACAAAGTTCTGTGGGAAAAATTGTCTATCGTCAGTTGTGTAGTGATGGATGAAATACAGCTCAAACAGAAATCACTTTCAAACCAAGCAGCTTTTTGTTGGACAATGCAGCAGATTTGCTTGACCAACTGAGCCTGATGCGAAATCTGCAAAACGAATGATCAAGTGGATTCCAATTGAAATGACTGAATTTTACACACATAAAATCACTCAACAATAGTAAATGTGAACTTACCTTAAGTTATAATTCCTAAACTGCTAAATATTTGACCGAATAAACATAGTTTACACCACTTATAGTATTCCCAGAGGTTTTGAAATATTCAACGGTTAAAAATATGAATAATAATAATGGAATGATTGGAATAATGTTTAAAAGCACATCAATGAGCTCATGTTTTACCAGACAGACTTCTGTTCTTCACACATGATTATACTGACATTTGCATTTGTTTAACTTTTAAGATTTTTAGAGAACATTATAAATACAAATTTTTACTATGCTTACTGGATGATGTACCAAATGAAGTACAGACAAACTAATTAGCAGTTACTAAGCCCATAGTGTGGGATTAACATCCCATTTTAAGCCAAACGGCTGATCCAAACTACCCAGGTTTGGAATTGGATCTATGCATTCTTTTATGGAGATGGATATAAGGGAAACTTGTGTAAACAAAAATACCTCTAGTACAATAAAAACAAGACAATTCGTAAATACCAGCTGAAATCATATTCCACTCTCTCTGTTCTTTTAACAAGGGCTCAGTACTTGAGAAGGTGATGTTCTCCACCTATTCCAACCTTTCTCCTGTAATTTGAAAATACTTCAGAAGCGTGGCTGCCGTCTGTAAACCAACAGATTATGAATAGCTTTCCTTATGAACAGAACCAAAAGCTTATCTTCAGGTGAATTCGCAGACTTTATTTGGAAGCTTCCCTTTATATTGTTTGTACTGTTTTATAAGACTGTTTTATAAGATTAAAAACTAGTCCCCTAAATGTTCATGAAAGAATAACCTTTAGAAAAACAATCAGCTAATGAAAATGAAATGAAAACGTACAGAAACAGTTATCAAGTATTATAAGATATTACTAGACACTCTTAAAAAATGTACACACATATATTTACATACATATATAAAACATTTAATAGCAGCTTTTTCATAACAGTGTCAGCATTAGTGCAATGTACCAAGATGCTTCTTAAAAACCACCAAATCAATAATCGCGACAACAAGCTATGGTATGAGATTCCGCATGCACTGCTGTGCTCATCTGACAATAAATACAACTATCATTAATATAGAGCTTTTTGTATTTCACTGAAATAGCATATCTTTAGCATTTGTTCCCACTACTCTTTCCCCATTTCAATCTGATCTGATGATGCATGACACTTTACCATCAAATTAAATGTAGCAGAAAAACAAGTTTAAAAGAGCTCTGTTTGAAAACAAATGCTTTGTTGCTAGGCAACAGCTGTCTGAGTAGGTTTTTTCTTCTTCTCTCTCTCTCTCTGGATGAATGAGAGTGTTTTTATGGAAAGGACTGACCAGAGTGTTTGGCATCTCTATTAAAATTTAGAAAAGATTTTTGATATGGACTAACAGCAAAGCAAATGATGCTAATAATGTTCTCTTTATACCTTCTATATATAGGCTACTTTGGAAAAGATTGTTCTGTCTGGCTGGGCTGTTAAATTCGTTAATCAAAAAGTTTCTGCTGCACTGCTCCACTGAAACTATACTGAAAGTAAACTGAGAAACTTTAACATTTTCAGAATCTCCAGAGGGGTTTCTATACCTAACAATGTGTCCCTCGACAAGGGAAAAAAATGAACTCAGCTACAGCAGAAGGATGAAGAACCCAAATGATGGTGTGTGTATGCGTATGAGTCCGTTCCATTGAATTAATATAAACTTTCATTTTAAGGTATTCTAACAAATTGAGAAACGAGAAAATTTGCAGAAATGGAGGTGAAGAATGGTTAATCGAGGGGAGGAGGTGAGCAGAAGCATAAGATACATGGCAAGGAGCAAAAGAGAATATAATAAAATACCAAAGGCAAAAAATAGAGATGGAAGGCTTTGAAAAGTGTTGAGGAGGAAATATTTTGTCTATTGAATTCTAAAACTTTTGTTTTCTATTAATTTGCCTTCTGTCAGAGTTTTTCAAAGGGCGGGACATGAAAAATTAAAGACGTTCAAATGTCACTGTGTTTTAGATACTTTGAAAAAGAAGGAAAACTTTTAAAACGTTTTATTTGAAATAATAACTGCAGATTGTCAAGACACAAGAAACAAAAACATGAAACAGCCAATAACTAAATTGACTGTGTGTCTCTGGTTCTAAACTCAGCACGACATCACCCAAAAATGTAAACGCTGTCATAATTTACCTCATGTTTTTTCAAACACGTCTGGCTTTTTTCTTCTGTGGAACACAAAAGAAGATATTGACAAAAGATGAGGGTTCTAAGTAAATAAATATGCAAACAAATTTACAAATAAATAAATGCATACATTTGTAAATAAATATGTGCTAGGTGCACAACCACAAAGTGAAGACTTGCAAAGCCAACACACACCAGAAGCACACATTTTGTGTTGCATCTCTTTAAGAATATGGCTATAAAGTTCCATTTAAATACTTTTACAAACATTTGTTAATGAAGCCTTGAATTGTTTCTGCTTCATCATTCCCCGCTGAGAATTTGGATGTGCAGACAAATTCAGTCCTTTTAATTTGAGAGCTTCTGTTGCAAAAACAGCTGGTCTTTATTAGAGAAAAGCACGATATTGTGCTGTTCTTCCTTGCTTGTTTAACTTCTGAGTTTCTTTCATTCTTAATGTATGAATAAAAGAATTAAAATTCCTTCCTTCTGTCCATCCAACAAGCACTAAGATCCTCTTGTCTGTCTATGAGTGATGGATGCTCCCTTGCTGCCTTTTTCGTCAGCTCCAGCGGTTTGGGCTCTTTAGATCACAACTGACATTGTTTGCAGAGATTAATCGTTCATAGTCAAACTAAGTGTGTATGAGCGATTGTTGTTGTAACCGAGCAGCTAGCGTTCCAAACCAGCAGAGAATTACTGTCAAGATTTGATATGTGTCATCTATACAAATATACAATGAAAGCCCATAAATTATTCTAGCATTAGAGAATGGATGTAGTCTGGCATTTGTTTGTGGTTTTACATTTTAAACCCTAAACCCTTCTTCTAAAAGAAAACGTTGAAAAGGTATCAAACACATGACTATGAAGTTGTGCATGCGTGGTTGTGACACTGATGTGATATGAAAGGTTTTTCAAAGGTTTATCTATTGTGCTTAGGACCATGACAGCATTTTGTGAACAGAAAATTTAGTTTTCTTGTTGATAAGCAGAGAAATCTTAGAACTGTCTAAATACAATTACTTAGTTGTATTTTCATGCTCAGAAGAAAACTCTACAGCAAATCCTTTTTTAAGAAGCCTGTTCATTAACTATAAGAGGAATTTTTAAATTTGTGTGTACTGTATCTGTGAAATCTGACCATTTGTTAAAAAAAAAAAAATAAATACACTCTTTTCTTTATTAACAACAATTACTTGTCATGTTTCTCTGTTGGTCCTGAGAGCGTTCATGGACACTATGGTGAATTCTTGTTTATGTAATCAATTATTATTTACCCTGATTTAAAGCCCCAGACATCCATTGAGTAAACAAATGTAGCTAACTATGACTCATGAATATTAATTACATGTCTGGATACTCCAAAGTTATGAAGCAACGTCATCATGACCTAGTCAATTTTACAGTTTTTTTTCAATTGCCAACATCCCTTTGTCGAATCTATAATCACATTTTCAAAACTCTAAACAAAATTAGCAAAACATCCGTCTGTTGTGACCATATCATTAACACAATTCATGTTGTTTTCACACAATATTCAGGTGGTGGTTGAGGTGAGACCCCCCCACATGATTGTAAAGCGCTTTGGGTGTACAACAATACACAATAAAAGCGCTATATAAATGCATCATTCATTCATTGGTCGACATTTTATTTCATAACGTTACACAGTTTTGATGCTGTTTTATGTCTGATTGTGTTGTCATGTGGAAGCATCTGTTGTTTCGGTTTCTTCTTTGCTTTACTTTACGTTTTTTTGGGGGGGATATTCTGTACAGAAGATGTGTAATAGCGCCCCCTACCGTAACAATGAAAACACAGATTTTAAGTATATTTCTGAGAAGTACATAAAGCCCACGTCTGAGAAGTACATAAAGTGACAGTGAAAGTGAAAGTGAAAGTGAAAGTAGACTGTAGAAAAAGTAGACTGAAAGTATACTTTCCTATTTTTTAGTTTAAAAAAAGTATACTAATAGCACACTTGAATAAACTTCTTTTTCGTAAGGGAATACAGAACAACACAGAGAAGCAGCAAAATAAAGAAAATGTCTGGACGAGGGAGAGGAGTAGTTGGACTAGGACTGTCTGGTTTGTTTCAGCTACCAAATCAGACATCAAGAGACTACAACAGACAGCCAAGACTGCTGAGACGATTATACGATTTAACAAAATGCGGTTTTGGCCAGAAAATTAACTATTTGGCTAATTGTGTGATGTAGGTGTGTTGCTGTGTTAAGAGTTTAGAAAAAAGTACTTTAAGTATTGGTAAACGCTTGTTAGCAATTGAAAAAAACTGTAATGAGCTAAACCTTCACCTTTGTAAGACTGTTAATTTTGCCACCTGTACACTGAATTGGTACTACTGCAGAAACACTGGAATTGCTACATCATTTCACTTTTGTTATTGAGTTGGTACTTAAGTGCCTGTACTTTTAAAACTCCTAGTCCTCACTCACTGTTAGTTGTGCAGCAAATGGAAATGAAGGACAGTGAAAGTCATTACGCTACTGAAAACTGAAAACTGCTTGCACATCCCAAATTCACCGATGATTGATGTTACACCGCCAATATACTGCAGTTGGCCAACTGAACCATGCTTTCCAGCTGCACAACATTAAATACAAGGGCACACTTGTTTAGAGGATGTACTTGGATGTAATGTGTCTCTGACAATTACTGCCCTTTAAACCTTCTCCAAATTGAAGCTATTCCACCTTACTTTTCTTCCACCAAATATATTTAAGAGTTCAGAAGTTTCCATCTTAAGCCTAATTATTGTTAGTCTCACAGAACTACTGACCTTGTGTACTCATAGTACCTTATCTTTAAAAACCTTAATAAAACTTCAGTCCATCAGCATCTTAAAAGCGTCAGGTAAAAACTCCACAGAATCATCAACCATTCTTGTGCCACCATCTCAAGCATCCTCTCCAAAGTAGGCCATGTTCAGAAATCTCCTGTGATGTGAATCTGCAAATCCTCCTGTAAAAATGCTGCTCCTTAATACTCAGTCACTGTTGAACAAGTCCCTTCTGCACAGCATGGTATTGTGATAGCGATTACGCTATTCTTAATGGAACAGCTTCCCCAGGACATCAGCACTTTGAAAAGATGCCCTGCCAATGTGTAGTGTACAATTATACCAGATGGTGTTTTTCAAAAACACTACCATTCCATGCCTTTTCCATGCCCTCCTACTGTGTTATACCTTGCCTTGAAACTACATTGGCCATGTCTACCAATTACTTAACTTGTGACCACACAAATCAAGCACTGGATTTTGGGTCAAGGAATGGGTTAGATCTTTTAGCGAATTATTTCCAGCTCTAAGCAATGTCCCCATGGTAACTAGACATTAACTATCCTAAATTATAAAAATAAATAAATATGCACCCATTTTAAAATTCCGTCCAGTACTGATAAGACAATAATTATTTTACATTTATGTTACAGCCAATAACTGATAGATAACCAATATTAAAATTCCATAATTTGCCTAAATAAATAAAACACTAAATGCTATAAGTGTCAGGGTTATGTCTCATGTCTGCTTGAGTTTGACTTTGAGTTGGGTTTCTGTTCCTGTTCCCACTTCTAGTTAGTCTCCTAGTTTACTCATTGGACAACATTAGTTTACAACATTAGTTCAGTGTATTTAAACCCTGTGTTCGGTTTAGTTCAGTTGTCTGCTATTGTTGCTTTCTACGTGGTTATTCTGTTCTGTGTATCCATAGTTTTGTTTAATACATTTTGAAAACTGCTACGATTAGATCCTGTTTCAACTTCATTTGCAACCAGCTGGTGACAATAAGTGCATATGGGCATCACAGTCTTATAAAGTACAGTATGAAAAATGTATGCTCATTTTGAGATTTGCTAAATATGACATTTAACAGTATTCTCCAAGTATTAGTGTTTTAAATTAAAATGATTAAATATTAAACTTTATTAAATATTAAATTAAAATTATTAAATGTATGAAATATTATTATTAAATTTAGGTTAGTATTAGATTATGTCAAAGATCATTTAAATGCACAAATAGGGGGAAAGAGCATGCACAATTAAATATCCAATAATCTACAGAAATTGATACATTAAATAATAATAATAATAATAATATGGATAATAACATCCATAAAATATTTATTTTCTAAACCTAAGTCAGCACATAATTTACTCCAGCCCCAAAGCAAATACAATTCTGAAATATGAAGTCTCTTGATTGCTTACTCTACATCAGACCCATTATGCAGATTGTAAAGCAACCCACAGTACATTTCAGTTCCGATGAGTAACTAAAGCTAAAGGCAATAATTTCATTATCAGTTATTTTCCTGTATTCCATCACCACATTCCAGTTCTAGCAGTCTACTAGTGCAAACATTGCAACAACTTTTTGGATGTTTTGAAATAACAATCATCAAAAAAAAAAAAAATCAATGCATTAAGTATCAAATGCTGTCCAACTCGAATATTGACTCATGGTTCCTCTTTGGTGTCATCATCTTACAGAAGCATTTCACATTTTGGATCACAACTTTCTATTGCAATGCCTACAAGAGCTGATAGTCAAAGCATCTCTCTGTACTGTAGATCTACCAATTCAAACTGTTTATGTTCAATGCCTAAAACAACTGAATTCTGAAATATAATATAATGCAGTTTCGATATAGCCAATAAAACTTTTTTTTAGACAAGCCCTACAATCCTGTTATTAGTAGGCATATCATCCCTCGTGCAATCATCGCTCTCTCTCTCTTCAAAAACAAATAACCATTTGAAAGGCAGTTTCAACCATTCTGAAAAATGCATTCATGCCTGCATGTGTCTTTCTGCCTCAACCGTGCCAAAGCTATCCTTGGAGGGATGCCTAAAAGTTCCCTAGAAAGCTTAAAAACAGATACTTTGCCAGAACAAGGAGGACAGCTCACTTCACCCCAGTCCTGACAAATTCACTCTTATAATGAGTGGAATATAAAGTCCAGCTCTGGGACTGTTAACCTGATAGAGCCTGAGGGGCCTAATATACTATATAAACATTGCATGTGCACAAAATAAGTAGAGGAAAGTGTGTATCTGGATTTAACAATAAGAAATAAAGATCAAAAGTACAATGTGAAAAGAAACTGGTAGGACAAAGAGGTGCATATGACGTCAGACCAAATAATCAAACCAAGTATGAAAACATGAAATAGAGTTAATACTCAAATCTGAAGCAATCCACAATTACGTTACATCTATTTGATGAAACTACTTGAAAAGCATTCAAATACAAGCTAAAAAGAGGAAAGATGGGATGCACTGTGAGCTTGTTTGAATGAGAGCAACTATATCTGGGCTCATGATGATTTTGATTCCTGAAGGCCATGTTCTTGGAATCATGTTCAGAATTGCAGAAATCATATTCTGAGAAGAAA
Source organism: Sinocyclocheilus anshuiensis (assembly GCF_001515605.1). Classification (NCBI taxonomy): domain Eukaryota; kingdom Metazoa; phylum Chordata; class Actinopteri; order Cypriniformes; family Cyprinidae; genus Sinocyclocheilus; species Sinocyclocheilus anshuiensis. The sequence goes on along the minus strand of NW_015546118.1, from coordinate 1,445,275 downwards.
GAAAACATTCTCACTTGAATAAAAAACTATCTGTGGCATGCACTTGACTATGAGTAATGTGTGAGATGGCCTAGCAAGATAAATTGTATAATGTGGGAGACTGTAGTATAGGTCTGTTTGGAGAGGTCTGAGCAAATAGCACAGAGCCGTACAACCCCATGAGGAAGTGCACTGGTGGCATGTGCACTGCATAACATCATGCAGAAAAATGGGCTGCCTGTCCTACTTAACCCTGACCCTGCCTTAAACGATAACCCTGACCATGGCCTTCGCAAAATGATGAAAAATACCACTGCAGTTCAGCAGTGTTTTTCTGTATTAAGTCAAATGTAAAGGACACACTTATATGTTGCACTGCGTGATTTTAAAAGCTCTGTCAGTGATTCGACGATGTCAGACAACAGATTTTTTCTTTCCTTTTTTTAAGGTTCTGTTATCAACACACTCAGCATCTATAGCCTATATAATCTACTACTTTAAATATTGTCTAGTACTGTTAATATGTGTGGTGTAGTATCAATATACGTCTGAAAATTATGCAGATGAGGTCATGCATAATAAAAAGGAATTGCAAGCCACATTTATAGTTATTTTAAGATCTTTCTTGTATGTTAAAGGAATAGTTCACCCAAAAATGAAAATTCTGTCATCATTTACTCACCCTCATGCCATTCCAAACCTGTATGACTTAATTTCTTCCTTAAAACACATTTTAAAGAATTGAACAATTTGCATAAACAAGTGTGTGTGTGTGTGTGTGTGTGTGTGTGTGTGTTTGTGTGTCTCAGTTGAAAAAGTTTGGAATGATGTGAGGGTAAGTATAAATTATGACAGAATTACACATTTTGCACAAACTATCCCATTAAGTAATTTTAAGAACTACAACAGACCATTAGAAGCAGATCTAACCTGTTAATAAAATATATTGTAAAACTTTAAATAAAATAAAGATTAAACCAAAGTTTTACAATAAAATATTTCAGTTCAGTTCTACTTCAAAAAAATGTATATTAAATTGCATGTGTTCTTTGCAATTATTTGTGAAATTTACTAGCTATTTCAGAGTAAAAATTATTTCAAAGTTATTTTTTAGTGTGGGTATACCTGTAGCTTCTCCATTTTATAATGCAGAAAAACATATTTATACTATAGTAAAATATACTTTAAGTTTGCCTGCAGAGTGCTTCAAAATTACTCAACTCAACCTGTCATTTTATCTGAATTTATATGAAGTTACTCAGACCTACCTTTATAGAGATATCACATATACAGGTGCATCTCAATAAATTAGAATGTCGTGGAAAAGTTCATTTATTTCAGTAATTCAGATCGG
>NW_015546118.1:1429345-1442828 GCF_001515605.1 Sinocyclocheilus anshuiensis | reverse complement strand
TAAACTACTTCAGTCTGTGTGCATTGAATTTATTTAATACACGAGTTTCACAATTTGAGTTGAATTACTAAAATAAATGAACTTTTCCACGACATTCTAATTTATTGAGATGCACCTGTATATCAATATTGCATGCATAATCATTCAGATGGTCCGAATAGCAGCATATAAGCAGATTGTCAAAGCTTTGAACCTCCAATACAAAAAAGGACATTTTTATTCCTATCACACCACAGCCAAATTATTCATTTTGTGTAATATTAGGAACAGACTGGGTTCAATTAATTAATTTTGTTTAATGCAACATTCTATACACAGGCCAGACACACTCACTATTCCTCCTCCTCATTCACAGTCTCGTATATATAGGCCATTCTATACTGTACAATATAGTTACTCATACTTGCAGGTGTCAACATCTACACACGCATATGGTTAAAGCAGCACACACAGTGACAGTGAGAAATAACGAGGAGCCGCTTATTTCACGTGTTAGGGTCATCCTCCCATTGACCTGGTCGTGTGGTTCATTACGGATGAGAAGATTTCGAGTGTTCTTGTCTTCTCTTCTGGCGTTCTGGTAAGATGCTGGCAGTACAACAGAACTCTGACAGCACCATCACACACTCACTCACCAAGTGATGATCAGTGGGTGCATTAGTGAGCGGAGGGTTACATGGCTCTGCTGTTATCAGAAGCAAGCAGCTGATATCTTAGCCTCCTTCCTTCTGCAATCCCGACTAATCGATTATCTTCATCCTTCTCTCCACACATTCACCAACTCTATTTTTTCTCTCACTTCATCCTTGCCAGTTATAGGATTATTTAATCACTAATTTTCTCACTTATATGTCCTCTGTGACTCAAAAGATGTGGACAGTTGTGTGGGAGGCTTTTTTCCTCCAGGTTTTTTCTTTCAAAGTCATAGCTAAAAATCTATGTAACTAATTTCATTTGTTTCATTGATAGTTTCATTGATAATTCCATTTGAAAGTGAGCACCTTTATGCCCTACTTATTCCAAAAGGCAGAACATTTGAAGTGAGCACTCCTACACAAACATGAACACATATGTTGCTGCCACTTGAATCTGAATGTTACCTTGATAAATGTCCCGGCAAAACTGATTCTTATGGCTACTAATATTATGGTGGAAAATAAAGCTTTCATGTCAAATATAGACACTTTGGATTTCTAATCAGATATTTTTAACTGACTGTATAGACTGCAAGTTACATGCATCTAAACTAAGTTTGTACTGCATACCCTTTTGCAAATGCACATTGGTTGATAATTACCCAATGCATAACAACTGATGAAAGAGGAAAAAACACATAAAATCTGACCACTCAGACTGAGCTGTATTAACAAAAATCAGATTCGATTCGCATTTCAAACCACAAATGAAGGCAGTTTGCATCATGCTTGTCAAACGCAGATTTCATGCACTTTTCATGAGTTCAGACCAGTGTTTAAAACTTGTTTTTGATAACTAAAATAAAGCTGAAATAAAATATGAATATTACATGAAAAAGGCCAAGGTCATTCATATAGCAGTCGGAGTCCAAGTACCCCAACTTAAGTTCAGCACACACACACACACACACACACACACACACACAAATCTGTTGGGTTGGAAGTCTGGTACAATCTCAAATAAACCACCCCTTCAATGGGAATTCCTGGCAGGATTCAGTTGTTCATTTCCATTTGAAGCAATTCTTCAAGTAATGCAATGCCCTTTAAGGGTAAAAATGCCATATGGAATCCATCCTCAATTGCAGACAACAAAGAAGTATACGTAATCCAAAAGGCAAAGTACATCTTTAGTGTTTTTTTCTTATTTCTAGTTTAATAGCACATTTGTCAAAAAAATACTTGCAATTCTCAGTCTGATCTATGTAAAGGAATGAATAATAATGGATTCTAGGTCTTGCATTATCATTCCATTTAGATTTCATCAAGACACTGATGGGTTCATCCACTTCATAATAACAGCAGAACATAAAATTCGTCTGTATAATTACCCAGGTGTAATTTGAAAATACTCACAGACTCATTTAGACACAGTGACAGTTTCTTCTCCTCCCCCATATTCGTTTTCATTTTCAGAGCACACAAACTTTGTTGGCAACCTTGCTATATCCTTATCCCTTCTTCACCAATCACCACCACCCCTACCAGATAACAGACTGAAGGAATTCACCAGGTTTTTCTCTTTCCTGCATCTTCTCTATTTGCTTGTTCTATTTCTGCTAGCAGCCTCAGGCCACTATTAGTTTCATATAAAGTGCCAAGCCTAGCTCTGCTCACAAGCACTGTTTATTGTAACGTTGATGTTGCGTCTTCTTCTTGCTCTAGTTTGTAGAGGGGTAGGAGGGTATCTGAGGGCAGAACATGTTTGCATCATCTCGGGAGTGCAAAGTAAACTTCATTTGTTTCTTCAGTCCTTTCTAGTTCTCAACCTTAACCAGCGAGATATGATCATCTTGCTGTACCAGAATAGATATAGGGTAACCAGATTCTGGCTCAGACCCATTAGCCCATGACATGAGGACAATTAGCTTTTTTCCGTTGCTTTCTGGATGGATCTGAGATCAGCATTTTTCTATCACCCTCTGTCACTTTGATCTCATAATCTTTTGACATTGTGGGGTCTGCGAAACATCTGGAAGTCTGTAAGCACCATCTGTATCCTCATGTAGTTTAATACAGGTAAACAAACAAACAGCTTATTCTCTTTAAAATCCACTGGACCTTCTAGTCCATTAGATGATGAACAGGTACAGGATGTAATCACCTCTCAGTAGAATACAAGATGAATGCTAATGAACAGAATATCTGTCTGTATTAGTCATAGATAGTGATTCACTTGCTGTGTGCTGTGTGAGGGAGGCTAGAAATGCATGTAACCTCCACTAAAATGTTTGAAGATAAATACTGGGAAATGTGTGAAATGTTACAAAACAAATCTGATTATGAAATGATAGAAAGCTTTAATCTCTAGTACAGAATGAAGTCAGATGCTTTATCAATTAAGCTAAAACGAACAAAACAAAATGTGATAAAGTGTAATTATTTCTATGTTCTCTCAAGAAAAAACATTGTTTTCCATTTAAGTTAACATTTTTCCTTGTTTTTCACCCATGCACTTGGTGTGTTGAGGCAAGTTGGAGCCAAACTCTGCAGGACACCGGCCCTCCAGGACCAAGTTTGGACAGCCCTGCACTTAGTCTTCACTTGATAGATTTGTATTCAAATAAAATACGCAAATCGTTAAGTAATAAAAAATGGTTGTTGGTGGTTGTTAATTGGATTTCTAAACTTTTTTTGTCCACTTAAAACAAGCGTTTGGAAAATTCCAGTATCTGCACTTAAAATAAACACACCTACAGTTGTAAGGCTTCCTTGAATTGGTAATTATGTCTAATGTGGGAAGGTCAGCAGTGTTCAGATGTTTGGGGTGAGTAAGATTTTGTATTTATTTTTATTTTTTAATAACTAAATGGTTCCAGCAGTAGGTCCACTGAATATCAAACAGTAGACTAAAGTCTCTCCTACAATTAGCAGAGAAAATGGGACATATGGAAAATTTGATAATTAATATTATCAATATAATTTTTTCCCCTTCTCCCAAAAAAGCTTATATGACTGACTGTTTCAGCTATTAAAATAGTTCAATTTCGTATGTAATGGAAAAGTGATTATATTTCGTTTCCTTTTTTTATCAAGTTAATTTAGAAAAACGTTTGGAGCATTTTTTTGTTCGTTAAATTTAATTTTTTTTTTTTTTTTAAGTAATGACCAAGCGGCCAGCGGCAGACAGTGAGTTGATCAAATGGTTGATCAATTTAGCCTTCTCAAATCATCACGACTTGCCTAAAATAACATATATAGACATAAAACAGTTCAAGCATATCACAATGTTAGTTTAAATGTTTAACTTATATAAATGTGCGCTGTTAGACGCATTTCCAATCGTTTGTGTGGAAAGTATAAGCTGAAGCACGCTCTGCAGGACACGGAGGCGCCAGCGTGATCACTTGCATTTGTTTTCTAACAGTGGAAACAACTTAAAATACACAGTCATTTTTGCTCATAAAGGTAAGAGTAATACATCATTCTAAACTGTAAAGGGTCTACTTTTATTTGTGTGCACTCACAATATCAACAAAAGTTGTGCTTTTATAAAATAAAGAAAACAAATGCTTTCTGCCGTCTCGGTCTTGAGCAGGAGCGCTTCACAACGATGAACCTAAACTCAGCGAATTGCCTCACAGACATGATAAAAAAATATATAGAAAGCTTTAAATTACTATTTTAAAACGAAATAATTCAAATCGAAAATAGAAACGCTTTCATTATGTAATCCATAAAGATGTATTTCTCTCTAAAGGCGGTCCAATGAGGAGATGGTGAGTCATTTTTTTCATCACCATAATTGATGGATGTCTAAAATATAAAAATAAGGAAAAGCCTAAAACAGGCCCGATTATAATTTGCGTTTTATTTTATAATTCTGTACAATTAAAAAATAAAACACAAATTATAATGGCATATATATAAAACTTTGTCCTATAATTGTTTAGTTGCTTATATTTTCTTATTTGTATGTTGTTCTGTTCTGAATACCTTCAAATTTAAAGGATTTGCTTCAACGCAATTTTGTCTGATATGTGAATTATTTATTAGCCTATTTTTTTTTAAATCCATGCAGCAAATGCTTTAAAAAATACTTTATTGCATTCCAGACGCTTTTAAAGTACTTTTCACTATAAATTTTACGGGAATGTAAAACATTGTCATGAATTCGTTGCATTCCCATTTGTAAAATAGCCTACAAATTAATTGTTGTAGGCTAACCCGATCTCATGAAAGTGCATATAGCACGATTTTCTGCTTCTATTTGGCGTAATATTTAAATGCAGAAATTGACTTTGGCATGCAAAAGACTGATAAATTCACAATTAATGGCATGTCTTGTTCAGTCGACAGAAATACAGGACACACAGGCCTATAATAACTGCTGAAATGTTTGCGGTGCAAATCTCAGGTCAGTCTGAGCGCTCATGGTATGCACAGTGCGTACAGCCGTACACCTGCAGGCGCCACTGCCAATGAGTATGCTTACTTTGCTAGTTTTTATCATAGTACACTGTTGTTCAACAGTTTGGGATCAGTAAGGATATTTTTAATAATTAATTTATTAACGCTTTAATTATTAATATTTTTTTTTTATGACAATTAAATTCTGTTATTCTGTCAAATAAATGCTGTTCTTTTGAACTTTCTATTCATCAAATAACTCTGAATATAATGTAAATGTAATGTAAAATGCTGATTTATTTATAAGTAATTTCTACAATGTAATGAACTCATTATTATGGACCTGATATTTAAAAGAATTTATGAGATGAATGTAAATGTTATGTTTGGTCTTTGTGTGCAGTGTGTAACTGAAAGAAGGACAGACTGTCGCTGAGGAATATACGTGCAGTTTATCTTCTAAAGAACACATAATTACCACCAATCATGCTGTTATGCTTACAAGTACACCACAAATTCACACACCATTCACATTCTCAGTATATCAATATTTTCTTTCTTCATCCCTTTCAGACTGAGAAAATTAGAAAATCTTTCATCCATTTGGCTATTGTTAGTGTTTGCTGCTGAATTCTAGAGTTCTTGACCCTTCCTCTCAATGGCTACTTTAAATCAATGTCTAAAACAAATATGTTTGCCCTCTGTGCGTATTCCATCAATTCCACTAGCCGGTAATGTTTTTCCTCTTCCGTCAGATAAATACTGTCTGTGTCCTAGTGGTGAAATAATCTCTATCACTGAAGGGAATATAATGAAATACATATAAATCTTATTGGACGTATTGGACCGTGCTGTACCATTGGCCAGGCATGCAAGTATTTACGCATAAACAGACAGCCCCACAATAAGGAGAAAAAGAAAATTCTATAATTATTTCCACAAATAAAGTGACACAGTGCTTTTCATATAAAAGGGACTTCTTCCAATGTAATACGAATATGACCACTTGGGCACATCTACAACTCTTTTACCATCTACTGTCAAGTGAACAATAATGCTGCTTCTTACATTCATTACCCATTTACAAGGATGAAGGAGTCTACTTACTCTCTATCCTTAAATCCCTGCTTTACCCAATATGTGCGGACACATGGAAGATGAGTCTCACAGTCGCCTGAGTAGATAAGACTAAACCCTTCACTCCACTTAAGCCTGGCAGAGGAGAAAGGAAGATGGTTTAAAAGACTAAATTGTCTTGATGTTTAACTATCATTTTGCTGAACTGGAACTGTCATTTCACTGGGTGTGATTTTTTTTGTCAATGCAGCTTATTATTTGTGACCCTGGACCACAAAACCAGTCATAAGGATAATTTTTTTTTTGAAATTGGGATTTATACATCATCTGATGTATATACATCAAAGCTGAATAAATAAGCTTTCCATTGATGTATGGTTTGTAAGGATAGGACAATATTTGCCTGAGATACAACTATTTGAAAATCTGGAATCTCAGGGTGCAAAAAAATCAAAATATTGAGAAAATCGCCTTTAAATTTGTCCAAATGAAGTTCTTAGCAATGCATATTACTAATCAAAAATTACGTTTTAATATATTTACAGTAGGAAATTTACAACATATCTTCATGGAACATGATCTTTACTTAATATCCTAATGATTTTTTGGCATAAAATACAAATCTATAATTTTGACCCATGCAATGTATTTTTGGCTATTGCTACAAATATACCCCAGCGACTTAAGACTGGTTTTGTGGTCCAGGGTCACATTTTTGGGTCACTGCTTAAAAAACATGCTGCAAATAACTGGTCAGTCCTGCAATGAGAATTACAAATACAGTATATAATTTGAATATATTTTAAAATGTAACCTTTTTTTCTGTGGTGGCAGCAGTCATATTACCCCAGTCTTCAGTTTCACATGATCCTTCAGAAATCAATCTAATATGCTGACTTAGAGTTCAAGAAACATTTCTGATTATTATAAATTTTGAGAACAGTTATGCTGCTATATTTTTTATTGGAACCGTGATACATTTTCCAGGATTCTGTGAATAAAAAAATAAAATAAAAAAATAAAAATAAATAATAATAAAACACATTACAAATATATGTCACTTTTTATTTAATATATTCTTGCTGAAACAAAACAAAACAAAAAAGTTACTGACCCCAAACTGTATTAGATGTGCATTGAATTATTGATCATTTTAAATACATAATACTACAAATACTACTACTAATAGCAGTAATAATGATGACTTTAGTCATTCACTAATATGCATATTAATGCAACCAGTGAATAAAGCAATGAGCTGAATGGACACCAATCATTAGTTTTTATAACTAAATGGCAGTATAAAGCTAAATATTTGCAGTGAGTGATCAAGCAGGCACAGTTTAACAGATAGTAAGAGCTGCTTAATGTGGATTCAGCATCTAAGAAGTGAAGAGGACATAATACTTATATAAAGGCCATACCCCTTTGACTCTAACACTAGCACTTTTGGTGCGCACCCGGGTTCGATTGACGTCAGAGTTTGGTACGTTTGGATGATGTGAACGCTGTCTTCCGAACTCGGGTGCGCACCCACGAACCGTACCCGAGTCCACTTAAAAAGGGTGGTCTGGGGTACGGTTCAAGTGAACTCCGGTACGGTTCGCTGATGATGTGAACGCAATCGTACCAAATCACGGAAGTGAACCGCTATTAATGACGTATTATTTGATAAAAATGTGTGTTTGTGTGTGTTTCGCTCACTTTCCTGATGAGCGTGACTGACGCGCTGCAAGCAGAGAGCTGTATATCTCATTTCTATTCGCCTTCAGAGTTCTTTAGAGCATTTGCATAAGGCAGACGTAAGTGCCGTTATGTACTGAAGCTTTGGAAACAAAACCAACGGTTTTTCAAGAATTCTTAAGCTCCATCATAAAACCATTCATAAAACTCCATCATAGCAGGAACTTTTTTTTGCTTTGAAAGCCAAGAGCAACAAATAGTCAACAACGAAGTTGTAATATTCTTCTGGCACAGCAGAATAATGGCAAATATTATGAACGCTGTCATCAGTGAACTGTCGCAGCTGTATATAATGCTGGTTGTGATGAGCACAAACTAGGTCACACCAAAAGTTCTGAGCAAACATGATAGTCGTCATGATTTATCATACTCTTTTAGCTGGTTTACGCTACTATTTTATTTACACTGCAGGCTGTAGAGTTGACAACACAGCTAGTGGAATTTACAGCTCGTTTCATGGCTCCTTAACCCTACGCTAAATGAGGGAGCACATATCAGTTTATGATTGTAGGGATGTAAATACTAATCAAAACTTCTAAAAATAACTTGCTAAAGGCTAATGATGCTACAACAGATATTTAGGTAAGATAAGGAAAAGAGATAGAAAAAATGTAAGTTGAGAAAGCCAACATGCATTCATGGAGCATTTGTTGTCTGACACCATCGTCATATAATGGTCCAATTTTCCAACTTTCTAAAATCAATCCTTCCTCATAAATGTTTTATGTTTAATAAACATGAGAGTGGGAATGAGTTTTGGTTCAATGAGTTTTCAGTGTGGGACGGGCTATCGGTGCAACACTGTACTAATTGGAGCAACACTGAAACCAGTCAACTGACAACGTAATGGTTAGAATTCAATTCAATTCAAGTTTATTTGTATAGCGCTTTTCACGATGCAAATCGTTGCAAAGCAACTTTACAGTTAGAAAAGAGTGTTGAGGCCATTTACATAGAATACTGCTTTTCCATTGTTTTTTTTTTATGTAAACATGCACAAGATGGATGTTTTTGAACATTGTGCTCATTTCTAGTGTCTTTTGCAACGTTTTTCATATAACATGGATTTCTGAAAACAGCACAAGGTAAAAGTTGCTCAGGATTTTAAAATGCGTCTCTAGTCCTTGCGGGGTTTTTTTTATCTCAGGTTCTGCATCTCAGGTTTTCAACAGAACACATACTGTGAATTGTCCCTTACTATGCCAGAGCCCAGTGAAGGTGAGAGTTTCTACAAAAAATGTGCCTCTTCGTGGAGACACCACAAGACATTGTTCACTCACAGATCACAGACTTCCAGAGTGAACGCCCAGTCCTGTTCTATCTTCAAGCCTCAGTGCCTTGAACTTGATGTGGGCAGAAACTGGCAGCAAATAGGGTAAGACAACAAGAGGTGCAATGTGGGCTCCGCCGCCTAAATCCGTTTCCTTGTATCAGCTATTGATCCAAACACATTTATGTAGAAATGTTATTGTGCTGACATCCTGCCGACAATGCTAAAAATGTTAGATCAGATGGCAGGAATATTGGATTCATCTTTCAGTCTCTCCAGATCCTATTAGAAGACATCCGTTAGGTACCTAAAACTGTCAGCAAAGTTTTGTCTGATACCCCACAGACATTGTTAACCAGTTAACAATTCTTGTCTGCTATCCAAAATCAGCTAATAACACTGTGAAGAGTTGAGAGGAGTTGTCGCCTGAGAGGAGACAAAGTGATGATTATCAAAACGTGAGCAGTAACCCATTATTGAACAATCTTAGTTGCATATTTCCTCTGACCAGTACAAATCCAACAAGTTTTATCATACCAACCAAAAGCAATGGAAGATTATTGCTTCAACATCATCCTTACCAGGCACATGCACACATAGATATCAAAGGGGGCTTGAGCACCTGCCCTTTTTCTTCCTCGAGAAAAAGTGCCCTTTTTTCTGGGGAGAGCAGCAAACACTGATCGGCACATGCATATCACAGACAGGCAGAGAGCCGCAGAAGTGAAGCCCTCCCTCGCTTTCCAGTTGTGTTTGTCTTACTGTGGAGGTGAGTGGTGATGAACGAAAGCCTAAGCTACCTGTGCCTCGAATTTACAGCTAATTATCCAAAAGACAAATATAGTTAATTTGTCTTGCTAACATCCATGACTCATGAGCTACCATGTCATAAGTTTAGCTTAGGCAATATTATACCATGGGCATACAGGCTAACTTAATGGAGAAACGACAATAAACTTAATGTCTTCAGAATCGCCACATCGATATGCAAATCAGGCGTTAAGTAATAACAAAAAAGAAAATGCATACATTTGACACAAGGCATTGCAGATGAATAGGATAAACAGAGCTTCCCCAGTTATTAGTTAATGATTTACATCAAGAGTAGCTTGTTTTTGGTTAATTTAGAAGAAATCTACAGAAGCAAAAAAAATAATTAAACCATTTATTGTCTTGTGAAAAATAAACAAATTATTAGTGAAAATACGTCCCTCACCTTTGTGCAGTAATTTATTCTAAATATATACATGAAACTAGTAGCATAGAAAACATGCACATTGTGGCTTAGTTTCCTTTGTTGTTGCCTGTGCTTGTGAGAAAATTAGTGAATGCTAAAGAAGACCATGGTCTCTCTACGTGAACTGATTATTTTGTAGACATCTGTTGAAAAATCAAACGATATGAAACATTTGGGTGAGTGTGAGGGAATTAAAATAAATTGGTAAGTCAGAGTTTTGTTAATGTTTTGTTTAGATAAAAATGTAAATAAATATGAGAAGTGCCCTTTTTTCCACTTTAGCCCCTGCCCCTCAAAATGTCTGTGCACGTCCCTGGTCCTTACTGTTTCATAACATTGACAACATCGACATTAAAGACTGAAACTGGAACTCGTCAAGAGAAATATATCTTGAAACCACACAATAATTAAATGAAACAATAAGAAAATCTAAGTAAACAAGTAAAAAAATTATTAAATGAAATGATAAATGATTATGATTAAATTATAAATGAATAAATACAACACACATGTATAGTCGTTCTCTTGGAGCAGCTCAAACAGGTTGCTATTGAGAATCATTAGATCCTTCAGAAACAAACTGGGGAAAACAAACACTTCAATGGAGAATTTTGTCGAGAAAAAAAAAAGAAACTTGTGAAAATCTGAAACATTGATTTCTGCAGAATGAGGAATTTTTTTTCTACCTTTAAACCTTCATTTGTATACACAGTACACTGTCAGAAAAAAAAGTATGAAAAAAATGTACCTTTAGAGGTAAAACAGCTTGTCAAGGTTGAAGTACCCCTTAAGGGACAACTTTGCACCTTATCTACCTTTGAATACTGGTATTTTAGAGTAGTAATATGTACCCTCGTGGTACTACAATATACTACTTTTGAAGGGTAAATAAAGTACAATTTACAATTTAAAGTACAAGGTACAATTTTTGGACTTTATTTTCTGTGTGTGTATTCATTTTGGATTCATAAGAAAAATTTGAGTTTTCCCTATGATGAGTCCATCCCTGAAAAATAACAAAGTCATCATCTGTTAGTGAGAGTGCTTAAGGATTTGAACAGACTCCAGGTGTCTGGAGTGCTGCTGATCTTGTTTGTGAAGAACATGAGAGAGTCAGGAGGCCTGGAGGAGAGCACACACTGTCTGTAGCTTTATTTACATTAGCTGAGAAGTGGTTAGTAGGAGAAGCGAAGACCACGTAGTAAAGGTAGGTGGGTGAGAGAGTGGTGAGCACCAGGCACATGCCCTCTGGGTGAATCTAGGTCTCAGGCTGACTCAGGATATTGAGAGGGCAGGAATGAAATCATCTTTGTTTAGAGCTGACTGGCAGTTCCAGAGCCCGACTGAGAATAAATGATTTGCAAGTTAGGAAGTGCAGAGAAGTCATACTTAAACACAAAATTATGCCTCATTAGAGACTCTTTTGTCTTAAAGCCAATTCCACATACAAATAATGCTACTGAGGGCAAGGTGTTTTTCTGTAATTAGAAAGTGAAACTACCAACACGTCTACTAAAGTTTGAAAACAAGCAGCTTTCTCATTATTATAGCAAAATATATCCACAGGAGTAAAGTACTTTCTTGGACAACAGGGGGGCCTTGGAATCCAAAAAGCAGAGAACCACTATTGTTTTTATGTATTTGAGTATGCATAAAAAAAAAAGCATAGCACAGTCAATACCTGTAAATGTACTGAATGACAAAACTTTGGTTAACTGCAGAACAAGTGTAGTTTCTGTGAAAGATGAAAGTAGCTTCACTGAATGATCTCAGTGTTTAATCTGAATGAATCAAATCCAATTTTCAATTTGTTTTGATGGTATAAACACAGATTAAGACTTATCGCATTATGGGTAAAGATGATGTATATCTGCAAATGTTGCCTGTTGTACAAAACAAAACACAGCAGGTATCTGTGAATCTATACTGCGCAGAATGACTAATCATGTTGATTCCGCCTGGAGCTAACAGTAGGTGTAAAGTGTTGAACGATTGTATTGCTCTCATGGAAAGCTCTCAAAGCCAAAAACGAACAAATCTCAAAGCTCAAGTTTCAATACTTCAGTTTATTGTATTGAGAATAATTTTCAGGGCTGGCGAGAGCAGCGAAACTAGGCCCATTATCACCCAGTTATCTCATCTTTTTGAGATCTCAGGATACATTTGAATGAAAATGTCTGAGAATAGGCCTGCTTTTCAACACATAACTGCTGTTAATTGGAAGCACCTTGGGGCAACTTCATATATTTCGCTCTCATGCATCAGGTAAGTGATCCAGTAAGTGATCCTCACAAGTCACAAACTGTTTCACGTACACATGATCATGATTGATGACGAAAGAAAATAGAAATCGAATCTGTCTATATCTATCTATCTATCTATCTATCTATTAGGGGTGCAACGGTTCTCGTTAAAAAATCGAACCGTACGTTTCTCCACACACGGTTCGGCATGCACTAGGACCGCGGTTCAACTTAAATCTGACAATGCATCTGTAATATGGTTTGTTAGAGTTCGGCTAATGCATGTTTCTGTTGATGGATACAAATTCTGGCTTCCCAATACATTACAACAAGAGTGATGAGAGAGAAAAAAACAATACGTGGACAAACCAGTCACTCTTTAATCAATGCGAGTGCTGTATGCTGGAATAACTGTCATTTATGCCGTCCTCACGTGTTGATAGCGCAGGTGAGACCTGAACAGCACACGTTGCTATCTGTGTTTAAACTAAACTCATTTAAGCCTTGCCAGTTTAAATATTAAAGAGCCAGAAGACGCGAACTCGCGTGCGCAGTGAGAACAACCCTAAACCTACCCATCGTGTAGCATATACACGCCAAAGTCCATTTTTGCGTATCAACACCACGGGTTTTCGTTTTTATTTGGCGTACTATTTATACGCACTTTCATGAGATCGGGTTGGAAGATCTGTGCGCTCATCCGAAGAGTGAACCAGCGTCTCAGAACGCGCGCAAATATTAAGCTCTCTTTCAAGTATTGTGCTTGAATGGACAAATTCACACAAAAATTGTTAAAATGCCCGTCTTGGTGAGTATCCTAGCAGACATAGTCGGCTGAACAAACAGTATCAGTGCACTGGATCAGTGC